>NC_060287.1:24531130-24831130 GCF_021613505.1 Equus quagga
AAAGTCTTGTACAGTGTAATGATCCATTCTTGGTAAGAGCTCTCCTCCCCATTAGCTTCCTATAACTAAGGGAAGATAACCCCAGGGAAAGGAAACTTTAGAATCTGCTGAGAATAGAACTTCACTCAGGTAGATTGTAGCCACCAGAGTGTAACATTGAGAGCACATAAGATTTAATTCAATCCATAAAAAGACTAATGATATAAAATGGGAAAATTTGGAATGTTTTACTAGCAGGCAATAAACAGTCTCTTGATAAAGAGAAAATTTACCTTGCTGTTAACTGCAAGAAAGAACCAAGGAATGAAACGATGGTTGCATAACTTAGCATTGAAGCTAATTCTTTGCTCAAAGTAGAAGAAGAAATCCAAAGGGGAGGAAAGACAGGCCTCCCCCTAACATTTATGGGGCCCAGCAATGGTAAAATCGTGGTCCACGTACCATATATATAAATATTTAATATATTTACTCACTCCTCATTTCCTAGGTCAATTAATCTTAATCCTGGCCACACCCTTGCATCATCTGAAGAGTATTTAAAAATGCTTATGCCTGAACCCTTCTGCCCACTGAGGCTTAGATTTATTTGCTGTAGAATAATTTTTATGTTTTAATATTTTATTATAAGGTCGCCAGCTGATGCTAATGTGTACCCAAGGTGACAAAATTCCAGTAGAATAATCAGAAAATCTTCTGCTTCGTGATCTATTGGTAGGATAAAACTTATCTAAACTCAGATTGTGGAATATTGGAGCACTAAGAACCTTCCCTCGTGGTTCTGTCTTTGGCCAGAGGGGACATTTGGCCACTTTTTGTATAAAATGGTGTGGGAGGAAGAGTGCAAATCTATGGAGGAAATAAAGAAACATAAATACATGTCCAAGGATGTAGTTTTGTGAAACACCAAGAAGCTCAGTAACACATTTTGAAAATACCTGAAGGGGCCAGCCCAGTGACGCAGAGGTTAAGTGCTCCCGTTCCGCTTCGCAGCCCAGGGTTCGCAGGTTTGGATCCCGGGTGTGGACATGGCACCGCTTGTCAAGCCATGCTGTGGCAGGCGTCCCACATATAAAGTAGAGAAAGATGGGCACAGATGTTAGCTCAGTGCCAGTCTTCCCCAGCAAAAAGAGGAGGATTGGCAGCAGATGTGTTAGGTCAGGGCTAATCTTCCTCAAAAAAAATAAATTAATTAAAAAAAAGAAAAAAGAAAAAGAAAATACCTGCAAATTGTCTTGTCTTTTTAACCAATCTGATTGCAATTTGGTTCATGTAAGCTAGAGATCATGAAGATAACTACTTCTTGGTTCTAAATTTTCCAGAACAAGTAAGCAATCCACCAACACAACGTGAATGTTTTGAATAGATTATTCCACTCTCAGATTTCAGGTTATTTCTCCTAACATGGAGAATCATTTATATTTATTGTTCCAGGATTAGCATTCAACAATGGAATAAAGAAAATATTCTGTAGATAATGCTTGCCACAGCCATTTTTCAAAATATAGTAGTTAAATTTGTAATATAACAATTTTTTTAAAAAGATGTGTTTTAATCAACCAGTTCAATATTTGTTGAGTAAATGGTGTATATAAGGTGGGTGTGCTAGAGAAAGACATATGGCATAAATAATGCATGCTAAAGAACAGTGAGTGAGTTAAATAATATAAGGCAATAGTAAAAAAAATTGCAATGCACTTCATGACTAATTCATGTGTTCTGGAAGGTGGTATTATAAATATAGATGAAGGAAAGATTGCTGAGGCCTTGAGTGTAATAGAGATTTCAATACATTTTGAAATATGATATTCCAGGAAGGAAAGAGAACAGCCAATGGAGGGACAAAGTGTGAGCTCTGGAAAGGCAGTGGAAAACAAATCTATGAATGAACTACTGGAGATTGCAGAGACCAGTTGTCAAGAAATTAGACTTTTCTATGGAAGAATATTAGGGAGTGGAGAAGGGAAGGAAGGATCAGTGAAATGAGAAGTCAAAGGAATATTATATAATACACTGAATGGAAACTAAGAAATTTAACTGGCCATGTGTGTTTTAAGTCTTCAGAACACTTTGAGGAGGGCAAAACCACTGCAAGTGGTAGGTTTTAACTAAAAATTTAGAGTGGAGGAGATAAATTTTATTATGAACCTTTCTGTGGCTTTTCTAACGAACTTTGTACCATTTACTTTGAGGTGAACTCGTTGTGGAGCAAGCAAATGCACACTTCTTGAAAGGGAACTTGGAGAATCCTGTGTTAGAAGGTCCTCAGTTCCTTCTTTGGGTCACAATTGAGGTGAAGCACCCCTAAAAAAGCTAAGACACTTTCATTTGGTGCTAAAATAATGTCCTAATGTCAACATAACAAATGTATACCGAGACAGGATGATTCATTCAAAATAGTAAATTTTACACCAGCATTTTTATCACCTTACTCTGAAATCTCAGACAATATACTCTCAGCATATTCGTTTCTCTCTAGTATGATTTTCAAACAAATGACAGTAAGAAATAATGTAGAGTTGTCTTTTTTTTTTTTAGTTGGTGTGTAAGCATATGAATAAAATTGTTCTTTCTGGTAGATAATAAGAGGGATGAAATCTTGCACTTTGAGATAACTTCTAGGTCTTTCTCTCTCTCTCTACTTATACAAGGAAGCAAATACTATACCCCACAAAGTTATGGGCAGTCATCTTGAGAATACACTGAGGACCTTGCCTTGGGGTAAAGCTTACACTGGAACCTAGAATGGAGAGAAAGAAACAGGAACTCAACCTACCTGAGCTGCTAAATCAACCAACCCATAAAGTGAAATCACTTCTGGGTATCTAACTTTGTGAACCAATTACTGCTCCTGGTTGTTAGAGCTAAACTGAGTTCTGTTTCTTCCATCTAAAGGAATAACATGCCAATCCATATAATGTTACTGCAGCGTTTACTTAAAAGATAGACAATTTGCAGTTATTAGAGTCTAAATTTATAATAGAAAATTTCAAAGAAAAGATACACAAATACATTGGTAATCTGTGCAAGAACATTTGAGTATTTGTTTTTCTTTCATGCAGGGCAGAATACTATTTCGAATTGTTTATTAATACATAACTCTTTGCCATTCCTCATGCTTGTATTTTCTCATACTTGTAGCCTTCTCTAATTTGCACAGCTAGAGCATCCTATAGATACTAAACTCAGGGAAAGTTTGTTACTAACTAAAGAAGTGCAAATGTCAGAAATGCCTTCTTTGGGAAAAACCTTGGCCTCAAGTCAAACATTATTTTCTGATTTAGAACACATTTTGGCTGTTAATAGACCTCAAGATCTCCAGCCTGGAGGATACCAATAGCTATGAGTACTAAAAATAAAGGAGTTTTGTACATTTATACATTTTACACTGTTTCACTTTCATGATTGTATGCTATTTTTTTACTTTTTAAAAAATATTCTTTTCACCTGTATGTTTACATCATGACTGAAATAAAATATTGGGATGCTCAAAATATTAAAGAAACACTACAGTGCTCTTAGAAATAAATAAATAAATTCATTCTATGTTCTCAATACCAGTAAAAACTGAAAACTGTTTCAGATACTAGCACTTAAAACAGCCAAAGAAGAAACAGTGTCATTCAAATATATGATGCCTGCCACTATTTAATACACACTCAAATGTGTAGAAAAAGTCTCTGCTAGTTCAAATGTTCTTAGTCGAAATAAATTGAAAGATCATTTGAATTAGCTTAAGCAAAAAAAGCAAATGAATTTTAGTAGTAATGGGGTATTTTTAGGGAAGAAGAAAAAGGAAGTGAATGATACATAGTTGGGGAAAAATAACCAGGTGATCTCATTTTTACTGAAGATCTCCCTAGAGCAGAGCTTCTCAAACTTAGTATTATTGATGTTGTGAGCTGGATAATTCTCTGTGGGTGAAGGCTTTCCTGTGCATGTAGGATGTTTAACAGCATTTCTGACCTCTACCCATTGGATGCCAATAGCACCTCCCCCAGTGTAATAGCCAAATGTCCCTTGGGGACACAGTTGCCTCTAATTGAAAACTACTGCTATAGATGTAGACAGAGATCTCTATTTCATAGAGGTACTGACTTATTATAGATGTAAGTAAAGAGAGATACGGATGAAGATGGAGATACAGATACAGGCATTGGTATACATGTAACTCATTTCTCATCATGACTTTCTCTACATAGTGATAAACGTGAACACTGACATTTACAACCTAAAATTCAGGTCCTAGAAATAAAAACAGCTTTAGACTTCTTGAGGGTGCCAAGTTAAAAAGTCCCAGGAACTCATTGACTCTTCTTGGTTCACCTATCTCCCTCAGACCAACCAACTGTACTCAGGGCATGTTGAGTCATATCATAACAGAGTAACTCAACAAAACAGAGGATGGTGTTGGGATAAGAATGATTACTAGAAAGGAGCAATGCTCCCAGAAAACCAGGGGATTACAAAGAGCCTTCATGAAATAGAGGAGGAAAAATTATTAAAGAACTCAATACAGGAGATTTTCCTGAGCAGAAAATAGAAGTCTTCACCCTTCAAAGTGAAAGGGCTTAATCAACCTTCTAGAAAAATTAACAAAAATAGATACATAGATTGACACCTAGCATGTCACACTGAAGGATCCACAGAAAACTTTCAAGAGAAAAAAACAGTTTACCAACAAAAGAATGAGAATCGATTTGCCATTAGTCATTTTATCTGTAATACTGGAAATTAGAAGCGTCTGTGGGAAATTACATTCAGCCTATAGTTTTATATCTATCAACCAAAATACAACAAAAAATAAAGATATTTTCAAGTCTCCATAATTTTAGCTCACATGCACCCATTTTTAGGAAATCAATAGCAAATTTATTGTAAAAGTATTAAAGTAAACAATAGAAAGGAAAACACGAGATGCAGAAGATAATGAATCCAGTGAAATAGAGAAGAGAAGACCCAAAAGGACAGACTTGATCAGAACAAAGACTGCAAAATCAAAGTCTTGGAGAAAAGGGTATTTCATGGGAAGGTAGAAATAAAATCTTAGAAAATATCAAAGATTTATAATACCAAAATTTAAAAAAGAAAAGAAAGGTAATCACTGACTCTAGAAACAACAAACTACAGGAAGACATGAAGCCAACATGAAATAGACTAAAATGACCTACAACTCTGAGCAATCACCGGAGAATCTATAGGAATATATATTAAGAATATTCTTTGTTAAGTAGGCAAAAGAGTTGTAAATAGGAAAATATAGAGGCAAAATATATTTATAGCAAGCCCTCTGGTTCTATAATGCATAGTATTTACCTAACCATAATATCCTAAAAATATATATTATATTTTTTCTTTTTGGCTCTGATTTGTTGAGATATAATTTGCACACATTAAAATTCACCTTTTTTTTAGGTATACACTCCTGTGAAGTTGGCAAATGTATGCAGTCCTGGAACCACTACCGCAAACAAGATATGGAATATTTGCTTCCCAAAAGTTACGCTCATGTAGATTTATAAAGATACTCTTCACAACTTTTGATATGGTTTCTGTCCTATTACATTTTTCAGAATGCCATGTAAATTAAATAATACAACAGAGAGTCTTTTTTCTGGCTTCTTTCTCCTAGAATCATGTTTTGGTTTTTACCAATATAACTGCATATATCAGAAATGTGTTTTGTTTTATTACTGAGAAATATTGTATTGGTTTATTTCCAGGGGTTTTTTGGCAATGTACCCATCAGGATTCAATCAGGAGACAGAAACCACACAATAACTTGAAGAGGAGAAGTTTAATACAAAAATTGTTAACTTGGGAATTGCAGTAATTGGGGCTTGATTAACAAGAGGCAAATAAAACTCTAAAGAATATGAGAATAGAAGATGTAGGGAGCAGCCATTCCCCTAGGACTGTAATAAAACACGTAAGGAAGAGCTACCCCCTCCTAGGGCTGAGTGCCAATCCTCACTATAGAGGCGGAAGATACAGCTCACAGGACAGTAAAGAAGTTCGGTAACACGCAGGCAGTACCCACTAAAAATCCACCTTCTGAAATGCCGGGGGAAGCTGGAATTTACCATAAGTTCCTCCAACCTTCTTCTTCTTACTCAAAACTGTTTTCGCTATTGTAAGTTTGTTTGTTTTTAAATTAAATGATACACACATTTTTAAAAAATTTTTTGAGGTAGACTTACCATGAGCTAACATTTCTTGCCAATCCTCTTCTTTTTGCCTGAGGAAGGTTGTCAGTGAGCTAATATCTGTGCCAATCCTCCTCTGTTTTGTGGTTTGCTGCCACAGTATGGCTTGATGAGCCATGGGTAGGTCTATACCTGGGATCTGAACTTGCTCTGCGAATCCTGGGCCCCCAACGCGGAGCGTGCAAACTTAACCACTACGCCACTGGGCTGGCCCCTCTAAACGCTTTATTTTCCATATAAATTTTGAAACTAGCTTGTCAGTATAAATAAAGAATGCTGGGATTTTGACTGAAATATTATGGGATCTACAGATGAATTTAGAGAGGATTACCAATTTAACCATATTGAGTCTTCTGATCCAGGAGCACTATTTAATTTTTTAATTTTTAGAAAGAATCTATATCCCAATCATTTCAATGAAAATTAAGGGAAAAAAGAACTCTCAAAATTAGTGGCCATCATCTAAAATATATATAGTGGCATTGGAAAAAACAATTATCCGTTTCTAAGTGGAAAATAGTGAATGCCACTTCATTTCTTTCATTGAAAGATAAACCTCATAAAATTTAGCATATCACCTTTATTAGTAACAATAACTGACTGGGAAATATCAGCTATTGGAGAAACCAGATGCCTCGGAACATAAGAGGATGATATGGGACTGAAATCAAGTCCATAGATGAAAGTAGTTCAGAAATTAGGTCTATATAGGTCAGAAATATGAGTCCTCAATCTCTTTCCAACTTCTTGCAGTCAAATAATTAATCCCATCCCCAAGGAAAAAAAAATGGAAAGTTTACTTTCCGGGGAAAGTGGACCACGAAGCTGTCATCTCAGGAACACGAAGCATGCTACAAGTTGTCATTTAGGTGCTGTGATGGCATAAGGTAAAAGCAAGCATTACAATGAAAGTCTACCATTTCCTCCTTTTCTGTCCACCAGCAGATTAGGGCAATCTTCTTTGGGGATAAGAAATTGTCTCAAAAGAACAGGAAAACCGATATTAATGTTTTGGAGATACCATGATGCAATGGCTGACTCTTACCTGACTGTTGTAGCAAAGACCACTAATCAATAAGTCCCACTTATGTGCACAGTGTCCAAAGAGAACTTTTAGTGTCACATTTTAAATTATGAATGGGCAGTGAAAGATCACCAGATGTTTTTGGAAAACTTCTAAATGAAAGATATCAAAACAAACAAAAATTATGTTAAAAGAAATCACATAAAACAGAGACATTGCAGGAAAAATTCTAAAAATGTTATAAATAATACCCTGAGAGAAAATAGAAGATTTTATGCGTCCAAAAGAATCAGTAGAATGTAATTTTTTTAAGTTAAAAAACAGAGATGATAAGTAAAAGTTCTTGATATCTGAAAAGAATACGGAAGGAAACAATATAGGACCAAAATTATGCAAGTAAAGACAAAAGGATTTTAAAACCATCGGATTAAACCAGGAAGCTCAATAACTGAGCTTCAGAAATAAAAGAGTTTCAGACAAAAAGGATATTGCAAACACATTAATATAAGAAAATTTTTCATAACTTAGGAACATGGGTTCCCCATTCAAAGGGGTCTAACATCTCAATGATGTTTTTTACAAAACATGATAACAGCCTCCAGATGGAGAGGAGGTCATATGAAAAAACTGAGTATCTGAATAGTATGGCAATTCTCACAGGGAGTGCTAATTACTAGCTACACATTCTTTTTTTTTTTTTTTTTTTTTTTGAAGATTAGCCCTGAGCTAACATCTGCTGCTAATCCTCTTTTTTTCTAAGGAAGACTGGCCCTGAGCTAACATCCGTGCCCATCTTCCTCTGCTTAATATGTGGGACGCCTGCCACAGCATGACTTACCAAGCGGTGCCATGTCCGCACCCGAGATCCGAACCAGCGAACTCTGGGCTGCCGGAGCGGAATGTGCGAACTTAACCACTGTGCCACCAGGCCGGCCCCTAACTACACATTCTTGAGAAAAAATATTTCTCACCCAATCTATGCTCATCCATCTTAGAGAATACTTAAATCATAATAAATGGAACGTTGGTAGAAATATGAACATTTAAGGCATTGCTGGTGACAACTCAGAAGGAAATGAGGAAAATGTTATTGGAAACTGGAGGAAAAGAAATCCTTATTATATAGTAGCAGGAAGCTTAGTGGAATTATATCCTATAGTTCTATAGAAAGCAGAATTTATACGCAAGAAGCTTGAATATCCAGGTGTGGAGATTCTAAGCAATATGTTGTAGGTAGAGTCTAGTTCCTTCCTGCTGTTTATAGCAAAATGTGAGAGGAGAGAGAGAGATTGAGGGAAGCAGTATTAAAGAAAAAGGAAAGAGGACTTGATGACTTGGGAAATTCTCAGCCTAACCAGATTACAAAGATGCTAAAATTATGAGAGTCACTGTCAAGAGAGGCTTTTCTGAAGAGAAAGCCAAGGGTGTGGCTAGACAACCTTCAGTTAGTACTTTGGAAGGATCACAAAGATCAGAGAATTCAATTACGCATGTGGCTCTTTCAGAGATTAGACAAGTGACTCATAGATCCCCTCAGCTTCCTAAACAGAAGCCAGGAATAGAGATAGGATTATCCAAGAAAGATTTTCCTTGAATCTTTTGTCTAATGGAGTGAATTCCTGAAACATACAAGGGAGATTTACAAGGTTCTTGAGAAGATTATGCCAACAGTCATGCTGCCAGGTTGGATCAAAATGAAGGAAGACTGTGGGATGCTCAAAATTCTGCAAGTAGGAAACAAGCTGATAAAACTACTCAGCTGTTGGGGTCATCCTGGTGGCGTAGTAGTTGGGTTCACGTGCTCCACTTTGGTGGCCTTGGGTTTCATGGGTTTGGATCTCGGGCATGGACCTATACACTGCTCATCAAGCCATGCTGTGGTGGCATCCCACATACAAAATAGAGGAAGATTGGCACAGCTATTAGCTCAGGGACAATCTTCCTCAAGCAAAAAGAGGATGATTGGCAATGTATATTAGCTCAGGGCCAATCTTCCTCACCTGAAAAAAACAAAAACTACGCAGCTGCAAACATGTATTACCACACATACAAAACTAAGAAAGATTCCTCCAAGTATGGAGGCTTGAGCCAGAGGATAGAGCCTCTAGCTCAGAAGGCAGAGCCAGAACCACAGAAGATTATTCCCAGGCGTTGGAACCTAATGTTGCCTGACCAGTTAGATTTTGAAATTACTTAGAACTGGTGACTTCTTTTTTCTTTCCATTTTCTCCCTTTTTGAATTGGAATGTTGACAACTGTTATCCTTTGCCTCTTTCACCATTGTATTTTGGGAGTAGATAAGATATTTTCTGGTTTCACAGATCCATAGATGGGGAGGAATTTTGCCTTTGGATGGATTATATAGAGAGCTTCACCCATACCTAATTTAGATGAGTTAGGTATGAGATTTGCACTTTTGTCATGATGAGTCTTAGATGAGGTTTTGGACTTGAGATGATGCTCTATTGGCTTGAGGTTCTGGGAGATCGTGGAATGGGATGAATGTATTGGACATTTGGATGGACATGAATCTTAGGGATCTGTGGTAGACAGAATAATGGCCCTCCACGATGCCCACACCCTAGTCCCTGGAACCTGTGAATGTTGCTTTACATGGCAAAAGGGATTTTGGAGATTTTAGGTTAAGGATCTTGAGATGGGGAAAGTATTCTGGATCATCTGGTAGGTCCAATATAATCACAAGAGTTCTAAAAAGAGGGAGGCAGAAGGGTAAGAACCAGAAAAAGGCAATGTGATAATGGACGCTGTGAGAGAGAAAGAGTAAAAGATGTTTGCTTCTGGCTTTGAAGATGTAGGATGGGACCAGAAACCACAAGAAAAGCAGAAGACTCTAGAAGATGGAAAAGCCAAGAAAACAGATTTTCCTTTACAACTTTTAGAAGGAATGCAGCCCTGCTGACCCATTTTAGACTTCTGACCTCCAGAACTGTATGAGAATAAATTTGTATTGTTCCAACACCCTAAGTTTGTGGCTTCCTCTCTCTAACCCTGCCTTTACCTCCCCAGCCACTTTCTCCATCCATCACCCTCCCACTTTCCCTGGGATGGAGAAATAGGGGAGAAGGAAACAGAAATCAGCAATTTAATGCAACACAGCAGACTTTATTATATGGATTTCACAGCGAAGTTTAAGCAAATAATTCGAGCAATTCAGTAGAGGGGTTTATGGGGGAGGTGAGTGGATTGGTGTCCCACAACAGTCCCTCATCCATCACAGGAAAGAAATAACCAAGGTGCACACTGGACCACACAGGCAGCAGATCAAATTGATGAGCGTCATTCTGGGGCTCCATGTTCCATTGTGCAATATATGTAATATCAACTTAAGGTTAAACTTTAATAAAGCTCTCAGGCTTATCGGTCTTGCTGGAAGTCGCAGTAGGAGGTCCAGGCACAGGTACTTTTCTGAAAAATACTTGAGGAGGAGGCTTTTCCAAAGCAAAAGTCCTCACGTCAATATAAATAAATTTGTATTATTTTAAGCCACTGCATTTGTGATAATTCATTATAGCAATAGGTAACTAACACACCATCCAAATTATTAATCCAGTGTGAAAGCCAAATAAAGATATTTCAGACATATATGGGTCCAAAAATTCATTCTATGTACTTTTCCCCAGGAGGTTCTTGAAAGATATGTCTTCCAAACAGAAGGAGTAAACTCCAAAAGAGGAAGACATGGTGTCCTCGAAACAAAAAGATACAACACAGAAGACATAAGAATTTCTTCACTCCATAGGCTACCATTTCCTTTGACTTATTACAAGACAACAGAACGCCGCAGCTTCATCAAAATCTATTCATTTGTCCACTAAAAGTTTATAGCTATAGATTACCAAATAGAATATTTGAAAACTGGTAAATGGAATCTGACAAAGTTCAAAGCAAGAAGAATTTCCATGAGGACTTAAACAGTCGGATAAGAACTACAATAGGAACAGCCATGCCACTTGCAATGAGCTTACTCTTGGATAGTCACTAGGTTAAATTCTTTAACACACACACACACACACACACACACACACACAATAATGAAGTAGGTTTGTAATTATTCACATTTAGAGATGATGAAACTGAGGTCTAGAGAGGTGAAGGAACTTGTGGATGACACAATAATATTGAATAAATAAGTGAGAAGTAGCCTATTTCTACTCAGACGACGGGCTATTATGGCAGCTTCATACTGGATAGCATCAATTCTTATCACAGAGGGGAATTTCCTGTTT
Source organism: Equus quagga (assembly GCF_021613505.1). Lineage (NCBI taxonomy): Eukaryota > Metazoa > Chordata > Mammalia > Perissodactyla > Equidae > Equus > Equus quagga. Next base: position 24,542,605 of record NC_060287.1, read on the forward strand.
TACGTTAAGAATAGGGGCCAAAATAGAACCAGTCATGAAGTCAAAAGATATTCCCTCTTGACTAGCTGAACCCTCATTAGTGTCACAATCATTTTAAGAACAATTTGAATTAAGATCGCTCACCTGGAGGTAGTTAAGAGCCATGGTATGTATTTACCTGCCATGAAAAATGTTTTTCTTATATATAGTGCCTAAAAAGTGTGGTATTTTATTTCCTTTTTCACAGCTGGAAAAACTCAGTAACCAACTCGTTTTTCATGGTGTAATATCATCTGGTTATAGCCAGTGCCAGCAAAGAAATGAAAAAAAGAATCGAACAGAATGCATGCTTTTAAAATGAATGTGAACCATGTACACTGGTTTCAGATCAGATTCTTAAATGGTTTTTCAACTGAGTGTGACTATACCTAATAAACAAAACAGTCCAACTAAAAATCCGTGAGTTGTTTGTGAAGTTGATTTTTATTTGAAAGAGTCAGCAAACACGGATGTAACTTAAAGTAACCATTATGTGCTCGTTGCTGTGATATATTTCATTTTCTAAAATACTAGGACCAGCAACAATCCTAGGAAGAGATTTTATAAATGAGCTCCCTTTGACAGACAGGTCAATTAGGGAGATGCAGTCTGTCCAAAATTTTAAAAGCAAACTATTCACTCAGTAAGAGGATGGATGGAAGCATGCATTCTTTTTTCAGGGACAAAATTCTAAAAAATCATTTATTCCTATTTTGGCACAAAGACAAAAGTGCTATTTCTGAGTAAAACTAAGAACATCAGAGTGTTACATTAAGTACATTGATTATAATAAAGGTGTTCTGGAAAGTTATAAATGAGTTGTACTTGCCTCAAAAGCTTTGAACTATTTAATAAATTAGAAAGAAAACACATTAGTTAAGTGCTAATTTTACTCAATTTCTTATCCTCAATCTCAATTTCCAGGGGGAAAATTATTACTTAGTTTACACAGGAGAGTTTGTTTTAATATATGTAGAACTTTCAGGAAATTATTTTATAGAAATAATGTTTCGACTGCTAATGGAAGGCGGCAGATTCAAGGCAAGTATTTACCTCTTTCCCTCCCAATAACCTGTGGAAATGAAGGAAAATTTATTTTAAAATGTGCAAATCCAAAACCTGGCCCTGGAAAGCAAAGAAGTGTGTTATGAAGCATTTCACTAACTTTTTGGAATGTGGCACTAGCATTAGATTGGAGGAGCAACTGAGTAGAGTAAGGGTAACCCAAAACAGGCACAAGAAGATGATTGGGTAGCAAAGAATCCTTCCCAACCATTCTCAGAAAAAGTCTAAGCTCTAGGTACGCAGGCGTAAAGAATAGGAGGCTGTGCTCGCGACAGGCAAACGCGAAACTGTCTACAGGAGAGTTGAGCCTGTTGTACTGCTCCAGATCCCCCAGCTGGACAAAGAAGCAGACTGTTCTTTTCTGGACTGCTTTGCTGGCTTCCTACCATCTACCTAAACTCTACATTAGAATTCCACAGGGCTACGTCATATGCTATTTTCCCTCCTCTATACTTTTTCCTACTTTGTTTAAACTTTTCTCATTTCTCAAATATCATCTGTCTGCTGATGACTACCATTTTTTACAAAATCTCCAACACGCATCTAGACAGTAGAGCTCCAGACTACTACTGACACGTCGTGTTTCATGTTTCAAGACCTCTGTAGTGACCACTCACTGGTTAGTGTCCATTCATCCATTTTGTAGTAACAAAACCCCAATTATTCTTTAGGATACCACTTTTTCCCCCATTCATCCCATGTAGTTCAGATTTGCTTTATTCCTTTATCTGCTCCGAGCATCAACTTACATCTCATGTTTAGCCAATCACATGCATCAATTCTGACCAATGAGAGACAGGCTAGTGCTTTTACTGAAGCTATTAGAAAAAGGAAAACCTTAATCTACTCGAATGGACAAGGTCAAAGGATGTAAATGTGAAGGTTTATGGGGCCACCATGAAAAGAGAGCTGGTTAAATACACACACACACACAGACACACACAAACACATGGTGCCCAGAACAGAGAGACAAAGACAACATTTTAGCAATATAATCTGAACCTCAGACTCTGTTCTCTTCCTCAGATCATCATACTTTGCCACCTTTGGGATGTTGCCATGTGACCTCAGCTCCCTCTACCAGGAATTTTCTAAGACCCTAGTATTTTCTGGCTGCTTTCTTCTCAATCTATAGGTCTCAGTTTCAACATTACCTCTTAAGAGGGATCTTATTCAACTATTAACTCGAAATGATGCCATCAATGTTTTCTATAAAGACAAGGCAAGAGGACTCTGTCCTATTGCTTCATAATTATTTTATTATTTTAAAGCAACTCAATCCCTATCAAAGTTCCAACATTTTTTACAGAAATAGAACAAGGAATCCTAAAATTTATATGGAACAACAAAAGACCCCGAATAGTCAAAGGATTCCTGAGAAAAAAGAACAAAGCTGGAGGTATCACACTCCCTGATTTCAAATTATACTACAAAGCCATAGTAACCAAAACAGCATGGTACTGGCACAAAAACAGACACACAGATCAATGGAACAAAATTGAGAGCCCAGAAGTAAACCCACGCGTTTATGGACAGCTAATATTCGACAAGGGAGCCAAGAGCATACGATGGAGAAAGGAGAGTCTCTTCAATAAATGGTGTTGGGAAAACTGGACAGCCACATGCAAAGGAATGAAAGTAGACCATTCTCTTACACCATGCACAAACATCAACTCAAAATGGATTAAAGACTTGAATGTAAGACCCGAGACCATGAGACTTCTAGAAGAAAACATAGGCAGCACACTCTATGACATTGGTCTGAGCAGCATATTTTCAAGTCCCATGTCTGACTGGGCAAGGGAAACAAAAGAAAAAATGAACAAAAGGGACTACATCAAACTAAAAAGCTTCTGCACAGCAAAGGAAACCAACAACAAAATGAAAAGACAACCTAACAATTGGGAGAAGATATTTGCAAACCACATATCAGATAAGGGGTTAATATCCAAAATATACAAAGAACTCATACAGCTCAACAACAAAAAAATCAACAATCCAATTAGAAAATGGGCAAAAGATCTGAACAGAGATTTCTCCAGAGAGGAAATACAGTTGGCCAACAGGCATATGAAAAGATGCTCAACATCATTAGCTATCAGGGAAATGCAAATCAAAACTACAATGAGGTATCACCTCACTCCGGTCAGAATGGCTATAATTAACAAGACAGGAAACAACAAATGTTGGAGAGGGTGTGGAGAGAAGGGAACACTTGCTCACTGCTGGTGGCAGCGCAAACTGGTGCAGCCACTATGGAAAGCAGTTTGGAGTATCCTCAGAAAATTAAGGATAGATCTACCATATGATCCAGCTATCCCACTGCTGGGTATTTATCCAAAGAACTTGAAAGCACAAAGGCATAAAGATACTTGCACCCCTATGTTCACTGCGGCATTATACACAATAGCCAAGACTTGGAAGCAACCTAGGTGCCCATCAAGGGACGAATGGATAAAGAAGATGTGGTATTTATACACGATGGACTACTACTCAGCCATAAGAAATGACGAAATCCGGCCATTTGTGACAACATGGATGGACCTTGAGGGTATTATGCTGAGTGAAATAAGTCAGAGGGAGAAAGTCAAATACCATATGATCTCACTCATAAGTAGAAGATAAAAACGACAGAAAAAAAAACACAACACATAGCATTGGAGATTGGACTAGTGGTTACCATTGGGGAAGGGGGGGTGGGGGAGGGCAAAAGGGGTGATTAGGGTCACATGTGAGGGGATGCACTATAATTAGTGTTCGGGTGGCGAACATGATGTAATGTATACAGAATTCGAAATATGATGTACATCCGAAAAAAATAAAAATTAAAAACAAAAAGTTACCAAAAAAAGAAAGAAATGCTTCTGCTTTATTTACCTTTTCACAAATATTACTTTTTTTACAAGTTTTACTACTCTAAATTACAATTATCATATTCATGTAGTTTAATTTTTAGAATAAATTGGATTAACAATAAAATGTTAAGTATTCTCTGTAATATGAAGTTGTGAGTTACTGTTGTTTTAAAACATAAGTAGGAATTACTTAAAATATCCAAATAGAATCATATAAAAGTTGAGTAATAAGTCAATATAACTTACAAGTGTTTACTTCATGTCCATTATTTTCAAGATACCAGAGTACATAAGTATGATTAAGACTTTGATCCTGCACCAAGAGTGGAAAAGAAAGAGAAAAAACTGACCCTCATTTAGTACTGATTCTGTCCCTGTGCTCTTCATAAGCCTTCATAACAGCACTGAGAGATGTAGAACCATTTCGTGGTGAAGGGACACTTAAAATACTGGAGAACTTTCCAAAGTTTCTACTGTTAAAAGCGATGATGAAAGCAAGATTTAAAATGTGAGGTTTTTGACCTATTCTATTCTCCTATAAGGTGTTGTTTCTCTTACAAACATAAACATTTTGGAAATTTGTATTTAAAAGCATGATCTGTTCAATCATTTGAAGGTTTATTTTTCTTTTAGGCTATGGCTATTTGTCATTTAGAGATGTGATGCTGCTTTGTATTTAAGATGGCCTGATACAACGTGTACTTTGGAGAAGACAACTATGTATGTAAACACGTAGGGAGTGGGGTATGCATTTATTCAATGTATATGGAGTAGAGTTGGGCTAATATAACATGGTGCAACTAAAACATCCTTTAGGATTTTTTTCTTCAGTGACAAATGTAGCGCTACACTCAGTGAGAAAACTGAAGAAAGAAAATAATGGTTTTTAAAACACAATGTTTCCACAAACTGGTATGAAATTTACCACAGACAATGAGATTTATTAATTATGAGTTATAGACAGTTATTTGTGAAGATGGTTTTGGCTTTAGCGAAGTGAAATCAATCTATAATAATTATAATTGAATTATTACAATTGATTATTCCAGAAAAATTTGACTTTTTATTTGTGCCAAAATTCAGATTCTGAAGACTCAACAACATTGTGCAATTGCAATTCTTTCCTACTCTGCATAAATAACATTTCTTCCACTTCAGGGTAATTTCCAAACACAGGCTTTGAATACTCTTATTCTGCTAACTGAAGACAGTTCTGTGTTTTTAATGAGTACCACTGCAATATTTTAGATTGGAAGATGGATGTTGACAACCAAATCAAAAAGTCAAATCTAAAGGTCATTTAAAAAGAGACGCCTCAGATTGTTTATGAGAAGCTAATGAGAGAGAAAAATTAAATATATTTCTCCTCCTGCATGTGTGGGCCCACGTGGCTTAGGGAAGCTTTTCTCAAAGAAAACATCAATGTCACTAATAATGAGAAGTTTCTATGTCTAGTAAATTTAACTTATTGTGTTTATTTAAATGTTCAGATGAGGTCACACATATAGTTAATTAATAGGTCTTTCAAAGTTTACTGATATTTAATTTCATGTGGGATTGACTTTAATGATTTAGAAAGACCTTGTTGACATTCTTTAGATCTTAAATTAAGAGATAAAACAAACATCTTTGTGTGTGTATGTGATTACATAAAAATTCTTGGAAAGCCAGTATATGTACATGCTTAGTTATGATGAAGATCTTCATGTCATTTTTCTTATACCAAAAAGACACATATTTCATTTTCTTTAGATTCTTGGATTTAATACTCCCAAATTTTTCACATTGTGTATGCCAGATGATGATATTAATGTTCTACATATAGGTTAGAATAGAAGTCAGATAAAAAAACAGGGAGAACAGAAGAGAAAAACTATATTCAGCTTTGGCTCTACCTTTCTTAGGAAACAATTGAATATTAAATACCTTATGAGATACTTTTATTCTTTGGGTGTTAAATGAGCCCTGAGAAGCTCAAATGAAGCAATTGATTAATTTATTTTAAATATTTACTATTAAAACAAAATACACAACTGTTCTTTTATGATTAAATACAAATGTAAAGTCCCTGTTTACTTCGAAATACATACTTATTGTAAGTTTAAGTGAGGGAAAAAGGCTTTTTAAATTATTTTTCCAAGTGATAGATGTTATATGTGAAATTTCAAATCATAGCTTTAAAGCTGAAATAGGTGAATGGATGCTGAACTTTATGATGTTGATTTATGCTGAGTATATCTTCTAGTTAATACCTATTACATCACAAATCGAACCCAAAAACTTGGTGTAAAAGAATGAACACTTCATTGTGTTCACAGAAACCGTAGTCAGGAATCTGGACAGAGCACCAGCAAGGTTGGCTCACGGTCTCTGCTCTAGGATATCTGGAGGCTTTACTTGAAAGACTTCAATGGCTGGGAGTGACTGGGGCCTAGAATCCTCTAGAGGCTTTTCCCATTCATGTCTGACAAACTGAGTTGGGAGAACTCCAAGGCCACACTCAGTTGAGGCTGTCAACTGAAGTTCCTACTCTGAGACTGCTGTCACAAGATCCTTGTAGCTTGGACTTCCTCGCATTATGGTCACGTTATAGTAGCTGGTCTTGCTACATGGAAGCATAAGGCTCACAGAGAGAGGATTTCAATGAATAAGCCAAAAGTTGCATAGCATTTTGTGACTTAACCTGGGAACTCATATAGCATCCTCTGCTATATTTTATTGGCTGTAGCAGTCATCCTGCCCAAACTCAAGGGCAAAGGACATATTCGCACCTCTTGATGAAAGAGTATCAAATAATTTGTGTTCATGTTTTAAAGCCACCAAAATCCAGCCTCTGTCCACAACCGTTTACATTTCTTCCACATGCAAGTACCTTCACCCCTTGCCAAGACCCTACGAAGGTCTCATCTCCTTACAGTATCATCTGGCTGAGGCACAAGGTCCAGAATGTCCATTCTAAATCATGTCTAGGTGTAGTTGAGGCTTCTCAGGAATAATTATATTTGATACAAAAAGAGTCAAGATATCTTCCCCCACCACACCCAGCACACAATGGTGGGAGAGTTAAGGATAAGTCAATATTATCATTGCATCAGAATTCTAAGGCTTATCAGAAGACCTATATTTAATTTAAAATTATTTAGTTATCCCCATTGTATACAAATTCTACTGGTCACATTTTAATGTGATATTTTAAGATATAATTTTAAAGGTTTTATAATTTATAGCTATGCATCATCAGCTTATTATCAATAAGATCTTATTATTGCAGATTAGTGAAGGAAGATATTCTAAAAGCAGATTTACTTTCCCAGAAACAAAAAGATGACACACATGAGCTAGATGATCAAATATTTAGGGACATTGCCAATAGAATAAATGGCATTACAATAGTTGTGGGGAAGACAAAAACTTGCTGAAGCTTGACTTGTGCCCTCTAGGTAATTCAAACAGCAATGACTAATTGCCACTGGATAGTGGGAATTGTAGGTGTGAGGTTGCTTTACAGGAAATATCAGGAGGATAAAATGAAACTACTAATCTCAGACACTGTAGCTCATAAAATTGAGAGCAAATTCCTCTGATCTTAAATATTATAGCTATCACAAACCATTTCAACATAAAAAATAACATTAAGTAGTGATTATGGGAGAGTGAGAAGATGGGTAATTATACACCACAGCACAAAACAGGAAACATTGTAATCTGGAAACCAATAATACAAAAGAAAAATTCTACAACTATAAATAGGAAATAAAGAAATATGTTTTAGGGGCTGGGCCAGTGGTGTAGTAGCTACGTTTGCGTGCTCTGCTTTGGTGGTCCAGGTTTGCACGTTCAGATCCTGGGCGTGGATCTACACACTGCTTGTCAAGCCATGCTGTGGTGGCACCCCACATACAAAATAGAACAAGACTGGAACAGATGTTAGCTCAGGGACAATCTGCCTCAAGACAAAAAAAAAAAAAGAGGAAGATTGGCAATAGATGTTGGTTCAGGGCCAATCTTCCTCACCCCCCCCAAAAAAAGTTCCTCAGTTCCAAATGTTACAATAAATAGAAATAGTGTGATTATGTGGTTTTGGTCAAATCTTTTTCCTAGTCAAACTGTGTAAATATTTTGAATATATAGGAATAAAATAAAGATAAAACTCCATGCCCTGAAGCCTGTGGAATTCTTCACTGTATTCTTTGGAGTCAAGTCTTGGAATGTAACCAATCCTATCTCTGTGCTGATCTATAGTATGGAAGTCAATAAACGTTAATTCTAAACTTTAAGGCTACAATGTCGTTAGAAGACTCCATTTGACAATGACAGGACTTCAGTCTTTGGTCCATTCCCAGCATTTTACATTACCCCAGGGCTAAGCTTGCAACATCTCTCTGAGACTTGGCTATAACTATCTATCTTAGCTTGGTATTTGTTCCATTAAACTGCTCCACCTGTTGCCATGCTGATTCTATTGACTCTCCAAAGAATGGATAGGTATTCCTGGGAAAAAGGCGTGCTTCTAAAAGTTGGGTACAGGTTTATTTCTGGTATTCCCCAGGCGAAAGGAGGTGGAAGACGGGATTCCCCAGCAATATTACAGGAATTTCCACTACCTTCTCCCGCAAGTGCAGGGAAACAAGAAACTCATAACAGTAATTCAGAGTAGTTATGACTAATGAGAATATAATAACCCCTTGACTTAAAAAAACATATTATGTCTTCATAGAATCCAACAGTAAGGAGGACAAACACCACATCTAAAAAGAGACTTGAAAAATGACTTGGATATATCTACTTGTATGTTATTGATCTATCTATCTATCATCTATCTAATGTTATACTCCCAGAGAACAGAGACTGATCTATTTTGTTTTTGCCCTGGAAATGTTAATCGCATCTTCAAATGTGCTAAGGTTTCGGCAACTAAGATATTCCTGAAAAGAAATTGCTCAAAAGAAATTATAGTAAATTGATTATTTGTTAAAAGCACTAGGGAAACATAATAAATTGTTTTATAGAGTGAAGAGTTCAGTTCTAATACGACTTTGTTAAATCAGTACTTAGTTTTTATATCTTAGTTTTTCTTGTAATACAACAGCATGTGAGAAAGACAGACAAATGCATAGACAGATATGTCATTAAACAAAACAATATTTCAAATAAAAGAAAACACCACACATCGACTATTAGCAGATTTTATCATCTCATAAGAGGTCATATTTGAGTATTACATATTTTTCAAACAGAATTATCGTTGTGATAATCATACTTCTAAAATGATTGATTGTTATATAAAAACTAAAGATAATAAAGTGACAAGTATTGTCCTTAATGAAATGCTTTCCAGAATATGCTTTACTAGATAATAAACATACACTAGATGTCCACCGTGTAACTTATCAAATGATAACTTGTACACAAACACATTGAAAAGTAGTTTTTTGAGACTATCTCAAATTCAAAACAAGCAATATTTACATAACATGGTTCAGGGAATAGATATTAACAAAAATTATCTTCCCTCAGGCCACTGTCTAGACCACAGGAAACCTGGTCAACAGCATATGGGACATTACAAGGTACAGACTCAGAAGTTTCCATAATGCTGTGGCCAACAGCTCGACACAGTGAGTCATGGCCACAACAGTAACCAAACTCCAGTACACAGGCTGTTAAGACAGTGATAGATGCAGCTTCCAACAAAATCTGGCCAAACTAATATCTTACAGCTTTAAAGAACAATTTATCTTCGAGCAGTAAATCAGTAGAATCTAGAAAGCTCTGCCAGAGCAAGAAAAGTATAGAAAACTAGAAACAAACAACTTTTCATGACTCAGCTTGCTTTGGGAAGGAAATTGTTGGATTGAAGGACTTAATCTGGATAGTTCATGCCCATATTCATATCTCTCTATCTGTAAGTCTTGTATCTGCCTAGGCTTACCTCAGATGAAATTAAGTGAGAAATAAATGAGATACTGTGACTAAAGTCGATTAGCATTTTAATCGTGTAGATAGATGCACATGTGTGTTCACGCATCCATGCAAAAACCCCCAAACCCCCACACACATACACGTTGATTGATTGAAGTCAGTCATCACACGGCATTAGTCTGGTCAGAAGAGTTGGTTCAGGCAGGAAGGCATGTGACTCTACTAGTCAAGGGAAAGTGAGAGAAGTGTGTTTGGGAATATGGGGGAAATATGTTGTTGTTGTTGTTGTTGTTGTTGTTGTTTTAGGGTTTTTCTCTCTCTCACTCCTTTTTTCTTTCTCTCAGGAGGGCCACTGGGAGGTAGTAAATTCTCTCTTCCGCACATTTCCGTTGCATGATACAGGCCTGAAACTACTACCAGCATGAGAAAGAAGCCACAGTATGGAGAAGAGCAGTGACAAGAGAATTTCAGAGAACTGGAGCCAATGGGTTAAACCAAAAGCCTAGATGCCTATTTGTGTAAACCAATTCATATTCCCATTGTTTAAGGCTTCTTGTATTGAGCCATCTTTTCACTTAAACCAAAATTATTCTAATAAGGTATCCTACTCCCCTTTATCCTAAATGTATCTAATTAAATATCCATATGAAAAACCTGATGTTGCTTGATTTATTCTATTCATTTATCTCCTTTTGTACCTCAAATCTTTCTTACACTTATTAATGTTTTTTAAACATCCCAAATACCCCACCTAATATTCAGGAATTGATTGATCTAATTTAGTTAATGAAGTGAGACTATATTCAATATTCAAAAGATAAAAGAATACATACACAAATACTATTTTATTACATTTAAAATTTTTTCATTTTTTAAAAAAAGTCACGTATTTATTTATATGTATTGACAGAGAGATCAAAAGATGAAGACAGAAGCGGGGTTTCTGAATGTTATTAAATGTTAAATCTAATTAATAAGGTTGGAGTTAGAAACCATCTTTAAACAAAGTATTGGTTAGTGGTTATTGTACTTATCCCACTGACAAAGAGACGAGTATTAAAATTTAATACTGTCATCCTTGTGCCTTCAAACTGAGGAAATTAGGTTCCTATTATAGTTTCTCAGACAGAAGTTTGTGAAAGTGGAGGTAAAATAAAAACCAACACCTAAACTACCTCGGAGGAGTTTCTGTAAACTGGGTGTGACCTTTTTAAGTGTCAGAGGTTAGGAGAATGAAACTTTATGCCATTTTTCTTCTGCTAACCATGGCGTTAAGAAGAGGAAGTCCAGGATCATATTGTGTTCATCTTAATATCAGCACCATCACCACCACCAACAGAACTCTATTTCAAAGACTCATCTTGTTCTTTCTGTTGCTAAAGGACAGAGGCCAGAAGTAGTTAGACTGATGTTTAACAGAATGTATTCATGATTTGCCTGCTTATTTGTTGTGATACACGAAGGTAAACTAAGAATTTGATTTTGGAGAAGGAAGAAAAACCAGAATCTAAGGGCTAGAAGCTGACAGGTAAGTGAGAGGACAGAGGCTTAAGTAAATGTGGACACACTGGGGACTTGGAAGGGCAGTTGGTAGAGATTGAAGAGAGACTAAGAAATTTTCAGTCGTGGGGGATGGATGATATACACTTAGGATGCTTACATTAACTACTCCGTGTTAAGTGATAGCTTGTTTCATTTTATTTTTGTTTTTTGCTTTCAAATAATTCACCTCTGTTACTGAAACTTTTGGTAAAACTCTGCCTCACACCCCACCCATGTGTTCAAGATATTTTGGAGACAAAATCTTTTAAGACAATGCTCAGAAAGGGAAGAATATGCAGGCTTTTATACCAAGGTTCAAAATAAATGAAACTGAAATGGAGACAGACTGGCCAGGAGAAAAGAAACACGCTGGAAAACCATGAAAAGAACGGAGAGACTTCCCACCTGTGGGATGGGGAACGAAACTCTCCTCAATTTGATGTTAATGTAGAGGGGCCAGGGAAGACTGGAGGACCTGGAAACATAGTGGCAACTATGCACATATTGAGCAGGTATAAAATATAGCCCACCCAGTAAGAGATAGCCTTTGTAATGTAAAGATTCTAAGAGTCACATTCTTTAATTAAGTTTTCATATTTGGGGCATATATGTTCTTGATTACAAGTATCAGTTGAGTCCACAGAGTTCATTGCTTCAACTTTATCTCTGTCTCTATGTGTGTGTGTGTGTGTACAGGGGCTTAAACTGAGGACAAAATGAGGAGAATTTTTGTATCTGATAAGTGAACCTCCTCTTATGATTAAACTAAGTATATTTTACAATACAATTCTTATGTGTACACCTAATATAAAAACAATACAATGATAGTCTGAGATGGTCCACTTACTACTCACCAAAAAGATGAGGGGAGCCCTAACCTAGTGGAGCCAAGAGAACAACTATATTCTCAGTCAATTATGATATCTTTCCTTTTTGGCGTTATCTATTCTGCTCATTATTGTACTCCACAGCATTATCATCCCATGTCATCTACATAATTTATAGTTTGCACTCCAACTACAGAAGTCATTGTGTTAGAGTATTTATGCAGATTTTATTCCTCTTCAAAATGACCTACAAAATGCCAATAGCATACTTATTGATTAACCTGGAGGAGGCTATGCTCTGTGCCTTCATCCCTGCAGGGTACTCAGTCAGATGGTGGCAATCTAGAAGATGGCCAATTAGGGAGCATATTTAATTCTGCTTCATCTAACTCAAGTGTTCCTTTCTTTATGCGATCCAAGCTGTATTTGTATTCTTTTCTCACTGTTCTATGACATTGATTAGAACAACATTTTGAAATACTAATAACTGGCCTTCTGGCAGTACTAGCTCAGAAATATTACTGTTTAATCCTTATATGCTCAATATCTTATAGGCTACACAAATATCATATTTAAATTTCATTTTTATCTTTCTGTCGTAAAATAAAAACTGAGTTAAAAAGTAAGCTGCCTCTATTTGACAAGGTGATCTCTTAGGAAAATAAAAAAAATAGCAATCCATCTCGAGCACTTACATATCACTTTATTTTAAAAGGTGGTTGACTAACTTTAAAAGATGATTGACAGAATGTCAGAAGACACTCATAAATGTATTTGAAATGATTGAAAGAAAATTGATATTAACGTGAACCATAGGGTGATATTACATGTTTCCCACTGATACAGCTGACTCAAGCATAGTGATATCTTCTTTTATTGAGTAATGTTCATTTATAACTTACTTTATAAGTAAGTTATAAACTTCACTTAATTATTTGCTATTGTTTTTCTCACACGACATTTAGCTCTGGCATTTCATCAAAATCTATACTACTGAAATATATTTAAAAAGTTAAGTTTTGAAAAATGTGTTGACAATTTCTTTTAATTGAAGTCTGGTGGAATGCATAAGCAATCAAACTTCGAGTTCATCTTAAAATAGTGTACTAATTTGGCCAACATATTTTGCATCCACGAAAAGTACTGGAACAGAGAAATTGACAGACTAATGTGTTTACAGAGCCCAGACTTAGACTCTCAACTTATTAAATTCAGATCCTTTTAGAGGAGCATTGAAAACATGTGTAACTATTTCAAATAGCATTATCTCTTAGCCTTGAAAGAAATAGCACATTTTATTTTTCATTTACATCCAGCCAATATTAGAAGATAGGTAGATATGGAGACTGGCAAGAAAGAATCCATTCTAAGTTGGAAGGGGTATCATTCATAATTCCACCCAGATGGGAAGCAAACTTCCTTGGAACCCTTACTTTTAGTGAAAAATAGAGGCAGTTAGAGAGGAGAATAATGGAATAAACATACTATAGATATATAGCCGGTAGTCTTCTCTACTGATATTTACAGAGGTCAGTTATGTTGATGGAGTTAGAGGCCCCATCTTCAGATAAAGTACCTATTTTAGCCAGGCACACTCACTCTGAGCAATCAGGACTAAAACTTAGAAAAATACAATGATAAATGGGACTGCACAGCAAGCAAGGAAAATAAATTATGATTTTAAACCTCTCCATCCTTTTGTGTTGGAAAGAAAGTAATAAATCCTGATCAATCATGACAGATCTGGATTAGGGAAGTTATGTTTATGTGAATCTAAACAGATTTATAAAGCTTTCAACACTGCAGCCTGGTCTGAGAGCTTTTTCTGGGGTACCTCCTCTTTGTCACCAAAGCAGATGGCCAACTTACACAAGCAAATGAAAAACAGACTGTTGTTATAAAACAAAAGAATGGGATTCAACAAGCTGAACTTAAATTATTATCTTAGCACAGGCGAGCCCAACAGTAGCTATCATCAAATTCAGACCAGCCCACCCTTATGAGCAGGACTATGATGGGTATGCAATATCTGCAAGGCATTTAAAATCCATGGCATAAAAATGTGTGCTTGGCATATCATGATATAGCAGGCGTTATGACAGTAGGCAGGCTTCTCCCAAACTGAGGAGTGTAATTAAATGCAGTGCTCAAATGAAGGGTTTGCAATGACACATATTACCCTCCTATTCTGGCTCAAAAGCAGCTCTGAGTCTCTGCTCCAAGAATTCACCTCAATCGATCTTCAACACACCTTATGTTTCTTAAACCTATCAAGATGATTAAATGGAAATATGTTCCCATCCGATAGTATGCTTGCCTCCATCCACGTTCTTTTGTGGTAGTCACAAACCTTAGAACTTTTTTAATACAAATTCTCACTTTTTCTAGTATATAGACACTGTACAAGTTTGTTAGAAGTTAGAAGAAACAGCTCTTTGAATACTGTGGATCATTTTGGGTAAGTGCTTGAAGTTGTATGAGTTTGACGTCTGCACACCTATGACTTTGAGACATAAGTTGGGAACATGAAATTGCAGGTCTTCAAACAGTATGATGACGTCTGTAACTCCCTAAAAGTTTGGATAAAATCAGTTCTGGATGTGTACAAAATTGACCTCATACAATGAAGGCACGTTGGCATTTTCAGGTCAACCCAGGCTAGTGACTTTCTGGCATGTTTTGATATGGAGTTGCCAATTGAATTACAGGCGAGACAGTTCATTTCACAAATAATGTAATCACTCATTCTATAAATTTAAGGATGCAAATTTTCATTAAAACTTCAAGGATGGGCCAGCCCTGGTGGCCTAGTTCTTAAGTTTGCCATGCTCCACTTCAGCATCCTGGGTTCAGTTCCTGGGTGCAGACCTATACACTTGTCAGTGACCATGCTGTGGTGGTGGCTCATATAAGAAAAGAGAGGAAGATTGGCAACATATGTTAGCTCAGGGCAAATCTTCCTCAGCAGAAAAAAAACAAAAACAAAGTAAAACAAAAAACTTCAAGTATGTTCTTTTATAAAAATTAGCACATATTAGAATGACTCAGAAAGCTATTTAACTTATGAGAATGCATAAATCCTAATGTGGATGTTAAATGTTATGCACAACAAGCATCATCAGTAAAATAAATCACAATTGAAAATTCCCAGCTTTATCAACATTCAGCTAATATTTATGTAGTTCACAAATGCTGTAACATATTTGTGAAAAGTTATTTCAGATTTATTTCTATGAAAAAAATATCTTTCATGATAACATATTACCAGTTGAAGATTTTGAGTTTAGAAAATAAAATATGGATGAGAAACAAGCGTGTGACTAAAACTTGGACTGTTAAAACAATAAGAAAAATTTACAGTGACTATTTATTTTCTGGTATAAATAATCTTATTTTAAATCATTTCCTTCACAGTAAAATGGCCAAAACATGGAAATAAAGTTTCACTTCTGAAATTTAGGTATCTTTATTTAAAATTTATTAAAATTTCTTTTATGCTATATTTAGAGAGATTTTTCATCCTCTACAATTTATTAAATCTAAAAGTAATCTTGTGATTAAATTGGTTAAATTTTATTATTGCTGCACAATTAGCTTTTTCCTGAGTTTTATTAAATTGACTACCTATCAATTTTCAAAAATGTTTGAAATTCCTTCCTGCTAGAGGGTTATAAACCTTGTGCACTTGAATTTAAGCGTGGCCATGTGGCAAACTTTGTACAATGAAATGTGAGTGTAAGTGACATGCTCTGCTTATCCCTGTGACATGACCCATGTCATTGTTGCAGATAGAGAATACTCCATCCAATTGTATTCGTGAGTGAAGATGCTGTGGATCAGAACTCACCTGAGGGGCTGGTCCCGTGGCTGAGTGGTTAAGTTCAAAGGTTCCACTTTGACGGCCCTGGGTTTCACGGGTTTGAATCCTGGGCATGGACATGGTACCGCTCATCAGGGCATGCTGAAGTGGCAGCCCACATACCACCCTGGGCGCTGACATGCCACAACTAGAAGGACCCACAACTAAAATATGCAACCATGTACTGGGGGGATTTGGGGATAAAAAGCAGAAAAAGAAAGATTGGCAACAATTCTTAGCTCTGGTGCCAATCTTAAAAAAAAAAAAAAAACTACACCTGAGCCATGATGGACATGGAAAGTGAGAGAGAGATATGCTATTGTTGTAACCTACTCATTTGGAGAGCATCAGCGAATGATTCCTCTGTTCTTTTTTTTTTTTTTTTGGCATTTTCAATCCCAGATGCTATTTTCCAGATATTTCTCAAATTTTCGGCTCCTACTGATGTCATCTTTTCCCCAGAAACCTGAATCTGAGACATTGGCTTGGTCTATGGATAGTTTATTTGTATTTGTAATGCTAGGAAACTCGAATAGAGGACTGGGAAGAATAAGAGGGAACAAGGCAAGGCTAACACAAGAGTTTCTTATCAAGCTATGGGTAATTGGGATTTGATTCCACTGAGACCCATTGAGATATCTTAGAATTTGTATAGAATGCTTCCCACTATCATCTACCTGAAAAGAATAAAAAGGAGGATATTTATCCATTGGCCTTGTTTTTCTTATGCCACTAGTCAGGAGTTGCCCTCTGGGTGTTAGCACATTTGTAACTTTCTGGTTTACAGGAGTATGGGAACCAAAGCATCTAAAAAACTCTGGGGCAGAAAGCAAGCTGAGGCAAGGTGTTGATCATGGTACACCTGTGTGAAGCTGGCTTGCACAGCAATAATTGCTGAAAGAATTGTTCATTTCATCTCAGTTGCCATTTTTATCAGCATAAAACCGTTAATGATATTCTTTTAGAATCCTTTAAAAAACAGAGGATCTCTATGTAACCTCTTGCATGCCTGATATTGGCAGTGTGTCTGTCTTCATGTTTTTCCTTTTTTTTCCTAAGGAAGATTCACTCTGAGCTAACAGCTGTTGCCAATCTTCCTCTATTTTGTATGTGAGCCTCTGCCACAGCATGGCTAATGACAAGTGATGTAGGCCCACACCTGGGAAGTGAACCCAGGCTGCTGAAGCAGAGCATCCCAAACCTACCTACTAGGCCACTGGGGCTGGCCCTTCTTATGTTCTTCATGATCAAACTTGCTAGGGATTATCAATTTTATAAATATTTTCAAACAATACAGTTTGTGTTAATTTTCTTTATTATATGTCCATTTACTTTTTCATTGATGTTTTTATCTTCATATTGCTCTTTTTAATTACTTTGGGTTTAATTTGCTCTTTTTCCCTAGATTTTTTTTTAAAGATTAGTGCCTGAGCTAACAACTGTTGCCAATCTTCTTTTTTTTTTTTTTCTGTTTTTCTCCCCAAATCCCCTCAGTTCATAGTTGTATAGTTTTTAGTTGTGAGTCCTTCTAGTTGTGGCATATGGGATGCTGCCTCAGACAGCCTGACAAGGGGTGCTTTGTCCACGCCCAGGGTTCGAACCAGTGAAACCCTGGACCGCTGAAGCAGAGCCCGAAAACTTAACCACTCGTCCACGGGGCTGGTCCCCCCTGGCTTTTTAATGAGGAAGATTCAACTATTGATTTTTAGCAGTTGTTTTAGAAAATTATAAAAGCAGTTATATATATATGTGTGTGTGTGTGTGTACATGTGTGTATATATATGTATACATATATATACAAAAGAATTATAGAGTTATAAATATCCCTCTAAACTTTTCTTTAGCTGCAACCCACAAATTTGATATGTGATGTTTCATTAACATTTAGTGTGAAATATATTCTAATTTCTCTCATCATTTCCTCTCTGACCCATGTATTGATTACAAGTGTGTTGCTTAAATTTCAAACATTTGGGGTTTTCCTAGTTTTATATATTTTTTTCCTAATTCAATTACGTTATAACCAAATACTCTTTGATATCAGTAAAATATTTTATATGACTTTAATGTTTTAAAGTTTATTGAGAATTGTTTCATTTTCCAGAATAGTATCTACCCTAGTAAATATATTATTTGAATTTGAAAAGTATTTATATTCTGCCTTTATTGACTTTAGTGTTCTCCAAACATCAATTATGTCAAGGCCATTGATGGTGTTGAAGATATCATTTAGATCTTTAAGACTTTAGTGATATTTTTTCTAGTTGCTCTATCAGTTATTGAGAAAGGGGTACTAATATCCATAGCTATGATTATGAAACTATTTCTCTTCCTAATTCTCTCAGGAGTTCCTTTATGCATTTGAAATCTCTGTTATTGAGTTCATAGATATTTATGATTGCCACGTCTTCTTCACAAATTGATCATTCATCATTTATGAGATTTCCCTTTTTATTTCTGTTAATACATTTTGTCTTGAAAACTTTTATTTAAAATTAATACAACTATTTCAGTCATCTTATCCTTAATGCTTGCATTCTATGTGTTTTTGTGTTCATTTACTTTCAAAATATGTTTGTCTTTAAAATAAAAATATGTTCCTTGTAGATAGCATATAGTTGGTTTTGTTTTTCAGTCCATTATGAAAATATGACTTTTACTTGGATTATTTAATCTAATAGCAATTAATGTAATTATTAATATAGTTTTTGTAATTAGCATTTTTTGTTTTCTGCTTTTTTCCTCTGTTTTTATTCTTTTGATCTTCTTTCGTTGTCATTGTTTTGATTATTTGCATATCTTTTAGAATTGCATTTAAATTTTTCTGTTGCCTTTTTAACTACACTTTTCTCATTACTTTTTCATGACTGGCATAATGATTATAATGTACAGCCTTAACTCTTCATAATTTATTTAATAATGTACTACTTTGTCTAAAATATCAAAATCTTGTATGTGTCAGATGTCATATCCCCGTCTTCTTTATATTACAGTTGTTGAATTAAATTTATATGTCTTTAAACCTACAAGACAACATATTATACATGTATACATGGTTTATCAAACAACTAGGAAGAGGGACCGTCCCAGTGGTGCAGCTGTTAACTTCGCATGTTCCGCTTCTCGGCGACCCGGGGTTCACCAGTTTGGATCCTGGGTGAGGCCATGGCGCCGCTTGGCAAAAGCCATGCTGTGGTAGGTGTCCCAGGTATACAGTAAGTGAAGATGAGCATGAATGTTAGCTCAGGGCCAGTCTTCCTCAGCAAAACGGGAGGATTGTCAGTAGTTAGCTCAGGGCTAAGCTTCCTCAAAAAAATAAATTAAAAAAAAAAACTAGGAAGAAAATGGCAAAAAGAAAAGAATATATCTACTCAGATATTTCTGATATTCTTCTTTCTTTACTGAGAACATAGTCTTTCCTCTGCTATCACTTTCTTTAAGCCTGAGGAAAGTCTCTTAACATTTTCAGGGCAGCTCTGTTGGTGAAGAATTCCCCTGATTTTCTTTTACCTTCATTATTGAGGAATGCTTTTTATGGATATAGAATTCTGGTTAGCCAGATTTTGTCTGTTTGTTTCTTTGTTTAAGCAGTTTAAAAATGTTGTTTCTGTGTTTTCTTATCTCCAATGATTCTGGTGAGAAGTCAGTCATTAATTGGAATTGCGTCTCCTTCTATGTAATATGCTAGTTTTCTCTTGTTACCTTTAAGATCTGTTCTTTATCTTTGGCTTTCAATCATTTGAATATGATGCACCTCACTTTGGACTTCTTTTCTTTTTCTCTACTTGATATCCATAGAGCATCTTATATCTGCAATTATATGTCTTTCATCAATTTGGGAAACATTAAACATTATTTCTTAAATATTTTTTGTTCTCAATTCTCTCTCTCCTTCTACTATTCCAGTTACACATGCATTGCACTGTTTGAGATCTCAAGCAAGCTCCCAGGTCTCTGTTCATTTATTTTTTCGATTTTTTTCTCACTGTTTTTTACTTTGAATAACTATTATTGATTTAGCATGAAGTTCATTACTCTTTCCTCTGTCATGTCTACTCAGCTATTAAGTTCATCCATGGGAATCTCTTTATTTCAGAAACTTTACTCTGGGTTCTAGAATTACCAATTGGGTCTTTTTTGTTGTTCTTATTTCTCCACTTGGCACTCACTATGGCACTGAACACACTCCCAGAATGAAGAAAACTGGAATAATATACAAAAGAACACTGAGACAAAAGACAAAATACGTATTTCACAAGGGTTTTATGTAACATATGCGAATATTTTTGCCATGTATTTGGTTATGAGAAATTTGGGACAATTTGGATGTATTATTAAAATGCTATGAAAATGCTATTGTTGCTTTTGTTACTAGGTAACATAGTTCACTAACGCAGCTATTGTTAATTCTTGGCAGGTGTCCATATGATGAGATCATGTTCAATTACCTAAGTCCTAAAAAATCTTAATTAAAAACAAACTTTGGGGAGTGTTCTACAGATGTATTTAATGTCCTTATGGAACTACTGAAATAATTTTACTGCTATTATAACGTTAAGAAATGATAGAGAAGTATAATTATGATAAACCTACCAGTGTCAATGTAAGTGACTAATATAATGAAAACTGCCATGTTATAAGTATTTTAAAGCAAAATATAAAGTGTAGCAATATTTTAGGTGCTTCTTGGAAAACAGTGACAAATGAGCTTAGGTTGATATATGTTTATTGTTAATTGAGGAATTTTAACTGTTGAAATATCTTAATATTAAGAACAAAATTGTGACTTGGTTTTATATAAAAACAATTTTCATCTTATGTTAGATATGTTAATAATGGTCTAGAATAGTGCATATAAATGTACACACACATTCTTGTGTATCTATAGAATTATGCACACAAACAGCATTTTACCTATAGGAATATTGGTCAGGAGAGGCTAGGTTAAGGTACAATAACAAATGACCCCCAAATCTCAGTGTCTTAGTCCCCCAAAATTTATCTTTTGCTCCCCTGAATTCTGCCGGTTGTCCAAGCCACTCTGCAGAACAACTTTCTTCCAACAGTTGATTTAGTCTTTTTGGCTGCCTCAGTCTTCAGAAACTGCAAATCAATATGTGGTTTGTCTATTGCCATTTCAGAGGGAGAGAGTGAGACATACAGTTCTGGTGATAAAATTATTATACTCACTTGTCACTTTTACTTACAATTAATTATCCAAGTTAGTCCCTGGCCATACCTAACTTGGAGGGGATGAAAATTCAACTCTTAAGTTGTCTGGAAGGTGAAAAGACCCAGAATCTCCAAGTGTATTTACATGAGAAACATATATGTTTATGTTTGTGCGTATGTATATATATATCTACCTTCTTACCTATATGTGTGCATACCACTATGAATGCATGTATGTTTATATACACAGAAACCATTGTAAAATTTATTCTTAATGGTGCAATACTAATCGCATGTTTATTAGAGGCATCCCACATGTGTTTTCACCTGTCGATTAACCTGTCCCTGGATGTCCTAATCAACGTAATTTTTTAAAAACAAAATAAAATTTTAAAATTTACTACTTGAAATATGGAGACCTACTAACATTTTTTCAAACAATTGATTAGCATACCTGGAAATAAAGATAATCAAATAAAAAAGAACTACAAGAAATAATTAATATTCAGTAACTGAGATAGTTAATAATTAATACATGACATCCTCATCATTTCACTGCATGAAGACAATAGCCAGTTTGAAATATTCTAGATCAAATGGAAACATTTTCTGTAAAAATTTAATTTTTAAAAAATTCAATACTGAGGAATAAATTTTAAAAGACAGAGAGAATATGCAAATACATATATATTTAGATATATGGATAAATAGATTAGCATCATATAGGTTTTAAGGAAAATTTTTAAAATTATGTATTATGGCCATAAAATAAACATATTACTAAAAATCATCTGAGAGACTAAGCAGAAAAATAACTAGGAAATCTTTTGAAAATTATGAACATTGAGGAAACACGTGATTTGTAGTTGCAAGAAGACAGCCTTCAGGCATGTATCTACCTTCAGGGGAAAACACCAATTTTTTAACATATTGGTTGCCATGGTCATAACCAAACTATGTTAAATTCAAAGTTTTCTTTACAGCCAACCCCGAGATATTTGTTATAGAGTACTTAGCCTCTTAAAGAAGGAACAAATAAAGAGATGAACATATGTTTAAAAACAATACTAGTGAGTTAAAGAATTATTTCTGAGTCCAACAGAAGGTCGGAGGTTCTAAATAATCTCTGGACAGGGCCAGAGGGAAATTCCTTTTGCTGCTTGGATGAAATATGCTTAAGACTCAAGAGGCCTCAAGAAAATAAGGGTGAAAGGCTGCCCTTAACCCTTGCAGAAGTTGAGATAGAGACAAAAGTCAGGATTAAACTTTCCCGTAACTTAGTCCAACTCTGTCCTCCTAAAGTGTAACTTGGATCACGCTAACCCATAGATATCACTATGGATTTTAAAAATATAAATAAATTCCCTAGTTGGCTAGGAATTACAGTCTTTTAGTCTCAAAGGCCTGTTCAAGAGAGAAAAGGGAAATATTTTTGCATAGTCAGAAATTTAGATTGAAACTCAAGAATACTTCTCCAAATATGTTTAAGTTATTGATCAATAACACAGGCTCAATTTGTCACCACATAGAGATGTGAGGAGAAGGGAAAGCGGGATGGCTAATAAGTAAGGAGGGAGAGTTGGGGGAGACAAGGATAAATATAGTTGATGATGATGGAAACTTCTATTGTAACCTCGAAGCAAGTCCTAGACCAGAAGTAAGAAGAATTAGGTTCTAGTCCTCATTCTACCTCCCATACCTCTATGATCTCAAGAAAATCATTCATCCCATCTTCAGCTTCAATTTTCTCACCTCAGAAAAAAGGGATGCTATATTGAGACAGTGTACGTGAAGTGCTTTGTCAAGTTTTAAGTCCTCCATAAATGCAAGCTTGGGGTTAGTATTATCATCAAAAGTTTATTGAATTCAACCAAAACTGGCTATAGTATCATAATGGCAGTGTGACTACCAATAAGCATTAGCCAGACTAGAGTCATTTATAAGCTGTGTGAATCCCTAACAGTAGAGGATGAAAGCATTGCTATGATTATTTCAGCTAAACGAGTTAGAACATTTCAAGTTTACTTAGGTGACTACAATGGGAGATTAGGAATGAAGGATTATTAAAAAAAAAAAAAACACATAGCTTTTTTTACATAAAAACCACTGTCCTAGAGCTGACTAAACAAGCATATAACTGTAGGTTTGTGAAATTTATTACTAGAATCAATCTCTTCCACCTTTTTTCTCACTATCTGGGTAACCATAGATAAGGTTTTCAGGGATTCTGAACTTATACTTTGAATCTGTTGGCTTAAATATCATCCTGTTTTAATATTCTATGATTCTCCCAGGCATAGATTTTGCACGGTGAATCTAGCATGGCTAATCACATAGAAAAAGGCATAACATGAGCCTTTCCAGTAAATCTCAGCTCCTGAAGGAAGTCACTGACCACCCTTTGTGATTGTGATGTTGCACTTATAATGGAACTATTTCGTAGTAAATTTGGAATTCTTAATCATACTTTAAAAATGACATACATCAATATTCTATTATCTTATCTTTTGTTAATTCTTATACATATGCAATAAATGATTGCCAATTCTATAAGGTAAGTCTAATCTGTAGAGACAGAGAGCAGAGTAATATTTGCCTGGAGCGGAAGGTAGGGAGAAGAGATTGACTGAAAAGGGGTCAAGTAAACCTTTTGGAAGTGATGGAAACATTCTACATCTTGATTGTATTTGCTGTAACACAGTTGTATACATTTCCCAAATCTCATCAAACTATACACTTAGAATGAGGGCATTTTACTGTTTGCAATTTATGCCTCAATCAGCTTGATTTAAAGAAGAAATAATTACCTAAGGTATTTGTTGTTGTTGCATTATCTTATCTTTCCATCTCTTCTTTGGTCACAATTGTTTATATAAATAAAAAATTAAGTTCACTATCTTCATCGATGCTCACAGTTCCTTGTTAGAATGTAGACTTATTCCAAATATACTTGCCAATTCCTCCAACTTTTAATTAAAAATATGTTTTGATATTTAGTTTTCAGGTCAAAATTACTTAATGAGTAGTCCATTTTGAAAGAGTATGAGTAATTTTATCATTTTTGCCATAGCCGTATGTCTGTTCAAATCAAGAACTTAAATGCATGCAAACCAGTGTACGTGCCCAGGAGAGCGCCCGGAGGGTTTAGGTGTTCAATAAGTGTTTGTTGAATGAACAAACCTCCTTTCCTGCCCTATGGCCTCATCCCTGCTCTCTTTGATAATAGGGAGGAGCAAAATTTAAAATTTTGCATCTAAACATGATAGAACAAAAATTCTCATTAGTAAAGGAGGGTCTGGTATATGAGAAAAGTTTTCTACAAAAATAACTTGATATATAACAGATGTGATAGCTAATAATCATGTAACTCCACAATGTATTTCTGCCTGATGGGCTACTTTTGTTTGCTTTAGTTTCTTATTTGTAAACCTGTCCCTTGGGATTTATCTTATCTATGTTGCTTTGCATAAAACTTTCGTTCCTCTGATGTGTTTCCAGCCAGACCCTCTCTTAATAGTTGTCTCTTCAAATTGCATTGGGATCTGGGAATCCCCTTATAATCTTTCAAAAAATACCCTCAAATTTCTTCCGAGCCTATAAAAACTAATCACCATATCTGTGTGATAGGATTTATGGACAAGTAGAAGCATTTAGTTATATATAATTACCAGCCATTAAACTCTGCTATTGATTCCAACAGCTTTTGTTGTGTCCTCTGTGTGCACAGTAATCCTTCAGCCCACAGCTCTCCAATATTAAGCACGGCACTGGAAGTTTCCAGGAGAAATGTTTCCCTGTGGTTTTTAACAGAGGGCAGAGCAAATCTTGTTTCTAGAGACTGAGAGATATACTCATCATTTTTAGAGTTAATCCCAACTTCCTGCCTAACTCCCTTTTCAAAAAGATTCAACTTTAAATCCTAAATCTTTCAGCAGACATAAATAGAGAGTTCAGAGAAACAGCAATTATGAAAATTTCATAATCGCCACAAACTGAAGGAAGTTCTATAGTAATCAATCCATTAAGCTAATGTTAGCATTCCAGTTCATCCCTTCAAAAATACTAACAAGTCATGAGTAGAAAGTGAGTAGCCACTTGAAAATCATACTTGCTGAAATGCATATGCTCAATATGTAGAAACAGCCATCTTAATACTAAGAGCTAACATTTCTTGAATGCTTACCATTATCAGATACTATTCGATTTTCACAATAATGCAACAAATTATTATTACAAACTCCACTTTAGAGGAAACTGAAATCCATTTAAGTCAAAGTAAGTTGCTTGTATGTAATCAGAAGTGATATAGCTGAGATTTTTTTAACCCTGGGCAATCTGGGACCACAGCTGTTACTTTCAATCATTACATCATACGGCCTCAAAACAATAATAAAGACTCTAAATTGTGTATTTGAAATGATCATTTCTGCTCTGTACTCCACATGATCTTGTGGTATTTGAACTGTTTGAGGAAAATTCAAAAAGAAAAGCTGGAAATGATTTTTGTTTCCCAGTAGAAAGACTTAAAAAGACAATCTTGTTATTTCTTATTGAAAAATATATGATCAAATAATAACGTCTCTTCTCCAAATGTTATGTAGATAATAAGGACTGGGACTCTTATCCTTAAAGGAAGACTTGAAACAGTGTGGAGAAGGTAGATGTATCAGTTTTCACAAACAAAGAATCATTTCCAGATACATTGAGGCCATCCCCACAGGGACACAATGATGTAGGTACCATAATGGTGCCCATATCCTGTCATCTCTTATGTTGCTTCCTTGACCCTTGAGGGACCCCAGCAGTGTTTTCTCTTAAATTGCTTATTAGCCCCACTGCCCCTGGCAGCAGCTTGCTTGGAAGAGTTGTCCAGCATCTTTACTTTCAGGTCACAACATTGATGGTGGCTCCAAGACATCCCAGTGATCAGCAAGCGCATTGCTGGGATGCCATAACTGGTCTGAGGGCAGAATTAATCAGAATTGGACTGTCAATTCTACATCTGGGTCCTGGTTCCATCTTGGAGAACTTTTGAGCTGAAACAGTGAATTCATTGGCCCTAGGCAGAATAGAATTTCTCTCTTGAATCTAGGTGGGCCTGTTTCAGTGAAAGTGCCAGAGAAGAGAGCTGTTGTAGCAAAATCATGTAACATCATCAGAGGCAATCAGTGGTTGCAAAAATTTGTCTATGCAACTGAGGTCTCTAGGAGCAACAGTTCAAGGCTTTTCCTTGGACCAGATTTGATATGGTCTGACCTACCTACTGGCTCTTCAGTTCTGATCTGGACCACCTTACCTTGTTGGTGGTTGGTTTAGCCCTCTTTCTCTAACATTTTCTCAGTGTGCTAAGGAGTCTTTATCTCCATGCTCTTGTCTAGCTGGTATGGCTCCACATAGCCATCTGCTATAGATTGTGTACTGAAAAGTGCTTGTTAGGCCTAGCCCTGGCTCACTCATTATCTGCTGACCTTGAGGCCCACACAGCAAGGCTACCTGTGTTATGGGTTCCCAATGTGCCCTCAGGCCTTCAAACAACTGCAGCGTATCTTTGCCTTCGGTAATTTAGTGTTATTCTCCCAGCAAATACTCTAGGGCGCAGCTCAGTGACCCTGCGGTGCTAGTCCCTCTTAAGTGACAGGGACCTTATGCTCATCTTCATTTCAGTGACACAGTTTCATGGCTACACTATGGGTCTGACAACAATCTAAAAATCTGAAACTGCATCACATCTAAAATCTTCATCACCAACAGGCTCATATCAGAATAAATCTCCCCATCCTTCCCGGCTCATTCTTACTCCGTTACACTCCATTACACTCCTCCTTACTCACCTAGTTGTCTTGTCTCTGTTCCTCTCATTCCTACAGTAAATTGCCGATTCTCTTTCAGCTTTACTTTGTTCTGTGTGCTTCTTGGCCACACCTTATATATTTTCACTACAATGACTCTCTCACCACTAATCCTGGCTGGTTTGCCTCTGTGTATCTGTTGGTTCACAAACAGGCCCCCGTACACAGAGGGCAAGGGAAGATCAAAGAAAGAGGCAGACCACTTCAGATTGGTAGGTGGCAGGATTAACAATCAGGGAAACTTAGATGCGAGACTTATCTTGGGCAGCCGCAAGACGAGTACATCTCCACATCCACCCAGCAGAATCTTCAAAGTTTCTATGTATAGAGGCCTTAACTGGATTCAGTCACGTTTTCAGTCCACATGGTCTCAACAACATGTTGCTCTCTCAAGGCTGTGTCCTTCAAAATGGCTCTGGCTCTGGGCACAGTGGGCAGAATGTACATTCCAAAGACATGGTAGGGGGAAGGAGCCTCTGATTGCCAAGATCCAGCACACAGGTCAACCGGCAGTCACGTCCTCTCGATGACCTTCTCTAACAGCATCTAAGCTGTTTTAAACTTCTTTACGGTTGAGTATAGCCAACTATTTTGCCTCGTGTCCCAACATCTCTGCTGCTTAGCTGGTTTATAATATCACAAAACAGTGGGGATTGACAACACCGCGCATGGTCTCCAGCCTTAGACCCTCGCTTCAATGTGCCTAGAAATGCTTCTATAAGTGCATTCAACTCTCTCTGCTATGCTTTTATCCAATAATTCTCAGCCTAGTACAAGAATGGTTTATGTAACAATCTGCTGGATGTCTACAATGAGAAATATCAGTCACCTCCTACTCAACATATCTAAATTCATAATCAACTACTTTGCATTAAAACTAACTTCCCCTCTTATAGTCCCTATTTTAATAAAATGTAATGCTAACATTTAGCCCTTCTGAGAAATATGATACTAGCTTTCTCTTTTTCCCCATTCAATCAGACACCAGGTCTATAGATTCTACTTCTTTATAATTTCTCCTCTCAGTATCCCCCCCTGGCTTATTTCTGGCCATCATTGTTTCAGATCTGAATTACAGAAATTGCCTTCCCCCTGAGCAAAGGGACTCCAGCTAGACTCACACTGCTGTCTGAGAAAAATTTCTAAAATACAAGCCAGGCCCTGTTACTGGGCTGCACACAATCATGCATTGTCCATCCCCATTCACCACTTCCCCTGCTTAGAGATCAGACTTCGATTATCATACAAGCCTTTCCCATCTGGGCATTTGTCATAACGGATGCTTCATTTCAGGGAGCCTGTTTTCCTCTCTGCTGCCAAAGGCAAGGTGGTATTCTACTTACTTGATATTTTGTTAAAAACACAGACTTCAGTTGTTGCAATTATGCAGATTTTTTTCCTCAGCAACCAAAGTGGCCATGTTATAGTCTTCTTGTTAAATAAATGAGCATTTTAAAGTCTCCATATAACACATATATGTGTACATTTGCCAGAGAAGGTACATGGGTGCCCTCCATGGACAACTGATTTCAGTGACTGCTATGAAGAATCCTACTTGATAGAAATTGCAAAGGAAACAATTGCAATTGTAAATGACAAACATGTGCTGAAATCACTGTAACAATCTGGTATTCCAAATAATATTAAAACATACAGCACTTACCCTGTTCCAAGAAGAGTTCTAAATGTTTTGCATATATTAACCCCCTTTTAATCATCTCAATAATTATACGATTCCTACCAGTTTATTTTACAGAGGAGGAAACTGAGCTATAGAGAAAGACAAGGAAACTTACACAGCTAGAAAGCCAAAGAGCTGGGGTTTGAACCTGGGTGGTCGGACTGAGTTGTTTCTATGTCTTTAGTCATTCAACCACATTGCCTCATCAGAAGAGAACAACATGTATAGAATACTCTAAAAAATGATGTCCATGTATTAGATATTTGACATTCAAATAGCAAATGAAATTTCCTGGAATACTAATCCTGTCCATATCAATAACAAATTTGGTACAACCACCAGAAAATCCAAGCCAAGAAACCCAAGCCTGGAGGTCAGCCCAGGCTGGTAGCCAGCCAAGCAATGGACAAAAGAATATTCAGAGGCAGAGCGTGGGGGGTTAGAGTTTGTATTAGGAAGGCCAAAGGGAGTGGGGGTGAAGTATGGTCAAAGTTTACAGGTTGGGGCATGGATCACAGAGGGCAGAACAGGGTGAGGAGCACAGGAAAGAATTCCATGCAAGTGAGGATTCGTGAAATGCACCATTCCATTTTTAAGCTGCCAAAAGTAAGAAGGTGGGCGTGAGTTTAGACAGGACCGTGGAAACCAGAGGTTTCTGGGTCTGGAAAAAGTTTGTGGGGTTACTCAGCTGCATTATTGGGGTATCATTAGTTGATTTCTAAGCAAAGACTGTCTTGATTTGAAAAGTTTTTCTGGACGTGGAAAGACTGCCGAAAAGTACAGCTCCCCAGAATAGGGCAGGGATAAATATGATGGAGACAGTAGAGGATTCATCTCTCATAGGACATCTTAGATATTCTATTGTGACTCTAGAGGCAAATAGACTGAGTTGAAATCAAAGATCTGCTACTCGAAATCTATAAGAGCTGAAAAAAGCTAATTATCATTTGTAAAATGGGGGTGAGGAAAGGACCTGTCTATAGGGATGGTGAAGTAATAAAAATCTTTTGGAATATAGGTTAACACTGGGCTTTTCCCGGAAGTTATAACTACTATTTTGATTAGTAAAAATCTAGCTAAATATCCACATTCCTCTCCTTGGCCTTTTATAAGAATTCAAGCTAGAAAGATTTAAGGATGTTGACAGTTTTAGAGAAAACTTATGTGTCAATTTCCTACTGAATCCTCTCCACCTCTCTGTTCTGAACAATCTTTAGAGTTTACTACTTAATAAATAGAGTAAGTTAATTTATTAAGTAGCTGAGTTAAATCTACTTAATGGGTAGAAGAGTAGACTGATTAAAATGACAGTGACATCCTTCAATCTAAGAAAGATATTGTTAGTGTGAGAATCACTTTCTTCTTAACATGAATATTCTATTGATTCACAGACACATTCGTCAGTGTGCCATCAGTATGAGTTTATATAGAGCTTGATTCAAAAATCACAATTTAGGATTTTTCTTTTTTCCTGAAAGGTAAGAGATCAGACCAGAGTGTCTGGTTGAGTCACCCCATGGTCATGAATAGTGGAGCTTCAGAGCCAAATCTCAATGTCAACATAATTTTCTCAATAGCTTAAATTATTTAGAGACATGTGTTGGAAACATCTGTAAATTACAGTAACTAATCTAAGTTGAATATAGGCTTTAGGATCGTCTAATCCTGGGAAGTTCTGCGGAAAATCTGCTACATCAGGGTAGCAGAAATAATTCTGCCTAATCTCTGATTCTTAACCACAGGAAGAAGGTAAGAGGGATGGAAGGCTTTACCTGAAGGCAGCCACTTATGACTGAGAGGTTGTCAACTAGCCAAAGACATTCATTTCCAGTGAAACTCTCCTTATTAGTGCTACTGTTAAAGGCAATGGAATAATACTCATATTATTACTGTTTTATAATATCTTAGAAGGGATCGAGAGGGTAATAAAAGAATAATGATCTACAGTAGAGTTTCTTGAAGATTTATTTTCAGACATCCTTCATCTGAATTATGTGGGAAATTAGACAATCATATAGAATGAACAAAATCTCTGGTAGCGTCAACCCCTAACCATCATGTCGGACTCTGGGTTTTGCCAATGCTCTCTGAGCATCTTCCTGAGTATCACATGCTTTGTAGTGGCACCTACAGGATATCCTTGGTGACAGCTCCCCTCCTGTCCCCCAGCTCTCCCAACAATTTCAGGAGTCTCTATTCCACTGTATTATATCTCTTCTGACTCAAAATATAGGGAGTGACTTCTGCTTTCCTGATGAAATCCGAACTGATATGGTCCAGGAGGAGAGAAAGGAGTAGAAATTAAACCCTTCTTCTCCTTTATTTTTGCTGATAACTGAACCTCTTTTTACTCCTTTATGGCAGGAGGTCTTCAAAGTGTTTCAAAGTGTTGATTAGTCAGCATCAACCATTGAGGAGTAGCAAGAAACTATTGGAACATCTATTTATAGTTATTCTCAATTTGTATTAAATTCTGACAACCTAACTGGATGTCAATATTTATATATGTAAGCCATTAAAAGATAAAACACATACTCCAATACCCACCTACAAGTCTGAGAAATCTAACTTTAAGAATACTACCGAAGCTCTTCTATGTCCATCCTTAGTTTCATCTCCTCCTCCCTTGCTTTCTACCTCTCTCTGAAACCAAATACTGGTAACGCAACTGATTTTTTTTTTTTTGCAGGAGAAGATTCACCCTAGGCTAACATCTGTTGCCAATCTTTCTCCTTTTTTCTTCCTTTCCCCTGACAAAAGCCCCAGTACATAATTGTGTATAGTTGTGAGTAATTCAGGTTCTTCTATGTGAGCCACTGCCACTGCATGGCTACTGACAGCGCAGAGGTGTGGTTCTGCACCCAGGAACTGAACCTGGGCCACTGAAGCAGAGCATGCCAAACTTTAACCCCTAGACCATCAGGGCTGGCTCACAACTGAAATTTTATTTTTCATTTCTTTGCTCTTCTTGCAACTTACTTTTTATTAACCAACATAATTTTTTGTGAGATTTAGTTACAGTGATACTGGTAGCTATGGTTCATCCTTTTTTACTACAGAACAGTTTTGCATGGTAAGAATGTAACACAGTATCCTAATGTATCTTCCTCTCAGTGCATCGCTTGGTTTGGTGTTTTAATTTGTTCATTTGTTAGTCCTTCTTTGTTTTGCTAGTACAAACAATGCCACTCTTATGAGTATTTAGCATGCATTTACATGACTTCTGGGTGACATAGGTCAAAGATTCTCTAGAATATACTCCCAGGAGTTGGATTATAAATTGACACTTCACATTCTTGTCCTGATTAGATAATGCCAAATTGCTTTTGAGAATGTTTGCACTAATGTACAGCCTATCTGCTTTGTATGAGTTCCCGTTATTCCACATCCTTGCCAAAACTTCATGTTCTTGGACTTGTTTATTTGCCAATCTGGTGGGTGTGAAATGGCATCTCATTGTGGTTTTAATTGGAATTTCCCTAATTACCAGAGGTCAAAATCTTTTCATACAAGTATGAGCCATTCATCAGAATATCTGTTTATTCATGGTACCAATTATTATGTTAAGCTATTTTTCTTTTTCTTACTGATTCGTGGGAGTTGTTTATATATTCTCTATAATAATTCTTTGTTGATCTTATATTTATTGGTCTAGTATGCAGTGTCTCTCTTCACATTCTTTGTGATATTTATTGATACATAGAAATTACTAACTCTTTCTTATCATTTTTTGTTCTTTTTTAAAAGAAATCCTTTAATACTACAAGGGCATAAAATTTTCTCTTAATTTCATTAAAAAATGTTTCATAACTTTGCCTCTCATATATAGATTTTGAATCCACATTGTAAATGTCAAAATAAGCAGAGGATATAAAATACACTTGCAAGCTCTTCAAGTGCTTATAAAAGTCAACAAACCACAATGAAATTATGAATCATGTGGTTAGACTTCCTGTGTTATTGTTTCTTTTGAAATTATTAAGAGAACAACTTCAAAATGAAATAGACACTTGGGACCCATGTTTCGAATCACAATTTTATTTTAGGTTAGGCTTAATCCACAGATAAGCATTTCCTCACCTTCCTCTATGGTAATTACATTAGAATATAGAATTCTTGCAGGTCACTTTGGCATATTCAAAAACGTGAATTTTTAATTGTGCAATGATGGAATCTAGTGCCCCTTGGAAACTTAGTGGACATGTCATAGCTGTAGTAGGAAAGCAAAACAAACCTAGTGGAGAGGAACAGCTTGTTAACTGTATACTAACCCTTAGGAAATAGTTTTAAAGCATCCAAAGAGAAGTGACAAAAAAGTCTAGCTTTACTTATTCTATTTGTTTTCCCTTCATTATAATATTTGGTCTTCTTACATTGATTCATTCAAAAAGTATCTACTGGGAGTCTACTGTTTCTATGACACTATGTTTAATTTTATCTGATTTGTACAATTACTGGAATGCAAACTTATATTTCACTTTCAGAACTATAACTTACAAAACAGCATTGTGTCAATGTTTAGTCTCTACACTCTTAAGCCATCAAGAATTGAAAATTTGACTCCAACTTTCTAGTGACTCAAAACTTTCATGTGTTCTAATATTCCTATTTATAGCTATCCAAATAAATGCTAAAGTAAGACCGTTTACAATCTTTTTCCTCATATAGATAAAGCATTCTATAAAACAGAATTATAACAAAATACTATCATTTCATCAGTTGATGAGGAAAAATTCAGATCTCTCTATATTGCAAGTTGGAATCAAAAGTTTACAATGAACATCAAGGATTTTAAAAAAGAAGAAGAAAACAAATATCCAAATCCTTTTAGAGCATTATATTCTCGTGGCAAACATTTGGATTTGTTTTTATAAAAAAGAATTAAAAGAAAATCTTTCAAAATTCTGCTTGTGGGAGCTTACATAAAATTTAACACTGATGTTTTGGCATATACAAAGATCTGAAGTCTAATCCTTGTTAAATCACAATTCTCTATGGATGATCTTGGAAATTAACTTCTTTCAACCACAATTAGTTTTCTCAACTACCGCACATCACACAGTGATGTGAAAATTAAATTAAGAAAGTGCTTTGCAAACCCTCAGATTTTTATATTCCTGTAATATATGTTGTGGAAATAAGACAAAGCAATATCAGCATGATCTAGAAATCCCAGAAGAAAATTCTAGGCAGTTCATTAAATTTGTGCTACATCTATTTTGAAATTAAATATCCCTTATTTTTTTTCTGCATAGAAAACTTGTGAAGTTTCCCAAGAGAAATTGTAGACAAGGTTATGGATTTAACACTAGTTAGTTAACAATTTGATCTTGTTTTAATATTGCAGGCTTTTGGCCAGGATTATACCTCATACATTGCTTAAATATTTCTCTGAAAGAATTCAGTACTTTGAAATGGACTTTTATACTCACTGTCTATGCCAGCCCTCAAGCCTCAACTAAGCTCAACTTGAAAAAAATTTCAGTGCACAACACGCCAGCACAAACTTTTCTCATATGACTTAAGAGATTCTGATTGGGTCCCAGTAATCAACCCATATGGTACGATATCATTTGGCATTGTTTTCCATGTTGGCCGTGTTATTTATGATTCCTAGTCTGGCAGCTGTGTCTTTAGGCTTTGTAGGTTATTACAAATAGAAATGGGCCACATGCCCCAAACTTTCTCTCTTTCCTTGTTACCTCACTCTTTTCTGGCAGTTGTGGTTTCATTTATGGTATTCGTCAGTTTCATAATACTGTCTCCTTAAACAAAGATTAGCAGTGGCATCCACCACAAATACAGCTAAAAAGAAAGGCAGAATTCTCTCAAGAACAATGGTATTTTCCTTGGTAGTGATTATATCCAATTCAAATTGTAGATTTTGTTACTGCCTTTTCTTTTGCTCAGATTTATTTGGCTTCTAAGATAGCTTCAGAGATAACCAAGTTAGGTATATCAGTATGTTCAAGAATAATGATGGGGCTGGCCTGGTGGCACGGCAGTTAAGTTCACACATTCCACTTCAGCAGCCCGCGGTTCTCTGGTTTGGATCCCGGGTGCAGACCTATGCATCGCTTGTCAGGCCATGCCTTGACAGGTGGCCCACATATAAAGTAGAAGAAGATGGGCACCGATGTTAGCTCCTGGCCAGTCTTCCTCAGCAAAAAAGAGGAGGATTGGTGGCAGATATTATCTCAGGGCTAATCTTCCTCAAAAAGAAAAAAATACCAATTTACTTAGGGGCCAGCCCAGTAGCGTAGTGGCTAAGTTCGCATGCTCTGCTTCAGTGGCTGGGGGTTTGTGGGTTTGGATCCCAGGGGTGGACCTACACACCACTCATCAAGTCATGCTGTGGTGGCATCCCAATACAAAATAGAGGAAGACTGTAATGGATGTTAGCTCAGGGGCAATCTTCGTCAAGCAAAAGGAGGAAGATTGGCAACAGATGCTAGTTCAGGGCCAATCTTCCTTACCAAAAGAAAAAAAAGAAAAATGATTATTTAATTGTGATTCTTTTATATCAATAATGATTACTCTTTAACTCATAAGAATGCAAGTGAAATTAAAATATACATATTAATTATCAATCTTTTTTTCATTTGATTAAGGAATTAACTTAAGGAGCATGCCAGCCAAAATTAAACCTATAGATTTTATTACATCAAAAGCAAACTGGAATGCATATATGAAAAGAAATAATAAGAAGAGAAATATATTATAATTCAGAGCTTGAAGGAAAGAGCTACCATAAAATTTGTTTATATTAAAACTCTCATTGTATTTTTTCCATTTCTCTATTTATTTATCAGAATCTCACTCATATTAAACATATTTGCTGAGATATTACTTGCAAATTAGTTGCCAAATTTCCTTCTCTGTATGCATAGTCCACTCTTTGGATAGACCCCTTCTACATTGACTTTTGCTTGGCCATGTGAGCTCCCTGGGACAATGGAACAAAACAAATGAAAAATGCTTGTGCATGGAGCTCACCCTATGTTCCTGCTGGGAACCTTTCACCCAATATGCAATGAAGTCCAGGTAAGACTCCTGGGCTTGAGAGAACAGTAGGAGACAGGCTCTAGCTATCCAGTCATTCCAGTTCTCTCAGCCATTCTACCAACTGACTGCAAAGATCAGTCAAGTGAGCCCTGCCCACCCCCAGTTGAATGACAGAATCAAGGATAAATATGTGATTATTGTTTTTACCACTAATCTTTGGAGTTGTTTTTAACAAAACACAATCTGACTAATATGATGACCATCATAATATTTTCAACAAAAGAGAAACTGTTAAAGAAGACAAATTTGTGGTCAGTTTATTAGTCTGCAAATTTAATATATGATTTCTAGGATTGAACTTCATCAAATTCTCACATTTGCACATTTATACAATATTAGGACATGACAGTCTTGTATATAACTTTTTACAGAATGTCTTAAACATTGCATACATTTAATACAATTAGCTGAATTAAATAAAACAATGGTTCAGGTATAATTCTGAATTTAAAATTTTTTAAATTGCCTTTTTAAAAATATATCCTGATAAATTTTATGCACTGAAATGGTTTATGGGGGATTTTTGCATATGTTACCATCATATGGAAGCTTTGTTTAAAGTTATTTATGTATCTTTGGATAATCTCTGGTTTCTAGAACTTTATCCAAGAGAATTTGCATGTGAGTTTTACTGTCCTCTGGGAAAACATATTTAGGAAGTGCAAGAGCTGTTGTCAAGTCTCATGAGTTTCCCAAATGCATCTTCCTGAAAGAGAGAAAGTGATGTAAGGAAAAGCCCTCTAAAACAGCCCTTACAGAAATAAATATGTACTTTAAGCCAGGGGAAGAGTCCTAGTTCATTTTTTGAACCCAAAAAGCTAGAATAACAGCTATCAGAGCAGATTCTATGGAGTTGCAAAAATTTCCATGAGATAACTCTGCAGCTCATTAAATAGATTTTGTATAGAAATAATGTATGTTGTCCTTGGGCCTCACTAACCTATGTCTATGGAAGGAATTTGTGTATCTGTTGTATATCAAATTATTTTGTTAAAGTCCACATTGGTCTGGATTTTGAAAACTGGCTTCCCAGCTATTTCTGTTAACTTCTTGTAGTCTCATTTTTTTCTAGGAAAAAAATAAAATTAACTCAAGTTTCTCCCCTCTGGTCTTCTCATCTTAATGGCATAGCACTATCTTCAAGGCTGCCAAACCTCCTGATAGAGCCACACAGATGGTATTTGTAGCTAATAGTGACCACCTTTGATGCTTCTTAGTGACCTCTAATGGAGGGAGGGGGTCATTATTTTCCCTAATCCCCTTAATACAATAAAGACAATACTGTGCCTTCTGATAAGATTTGACAAAATTTAGAGACAATGGAAGTAAAAAGTAAAAGTAGTTTATAACTACTATTATCCACTCTTAAAAGCTCATAATCCTCGTCTTCTGGCAGGTCTCCATGCAGAAGTGTCCAGTTTAGCCTAACAGGAATCCTTTCCTTCAACTCCCCGATCGTCTTCAACAAAAATGGACATTATTCTCTTCCAAGTTCAAATCTCACTTCATTTTTTTCCCCAGATATTGCATAATTCATAAAGAATAATAAATTAATTTCTTTTGGGAATCTCTTCCAACAAGAAATTGCCTAGATCCAAGGCTCAGAAAAACAACCGTGGTAGTTGGCATACATTATGCAAAGTTTGCTTATATCTTCTTGATTTTACGGTATGTATATAACCCTCAGTTGGCCCAGGTTATCTTCTAAGCAGACTAAGTTATTTCCTTTACATGATTTTTTCTTCAAGCATGTAGTTAAGATCAAACCTAAAAATACATCCTACTTTGTTCTGGTTTTAGGTCCCACTCTACTTTGAGTAAATATTGAGACCAAAACAAAAAAAACAAATAAGATACGTATATACTCCTAAAAGTGCATTTTATTTCCTTGAAGTACTCTAAATATACACTTGATACATTTTTATTCAAATTGAATTTTTCCAATTGTATCATATTATCAAGTTATTCCACCCAACTTTTATTGTGAAGTAGAATACTTATCATCTTCATACTAAGCATCTACTTGAGTGCTCTCCTAAATATGTTCTTACCTTACATGTGCATGATATTAAGCAACTCTTCTTCTAGAATAGAGGTAAGTCTACTCCAAAGATAAACGTTGGTATGCTGGAAAGCAGAAACCAGTGTACTCCCCTCCAAAAGATGGTTTTCCAACCACAAATGCCATCACAAGACACCCATTGCATATAAAAATTCGCAACAAAATCCAAGTTGCCAGTAGATTGTCAGAAGGTACAGTACTATGAGTTGTTCCTTTTAAGGAATTCTGATGGAAAAAATGTGGAATTTAGATTTAGCAAAGAAAATACGAGATATTGGACCCTAGAGGAGAAATGAACAATGGGCCTGGGACATCAGGAGCTCTTTTGAAAGATAGCTAACTCATGTTATTAAGAATTAATTTGACCTCAGTAAAACTGTGCATAGAGGAGAGTTGGGCTTTACAATGCCCAGATTAAGTGGTCTCCAGATGAGATAGATGCATAAGAAATGATAAATTAATTATCATCTACAGAACTCAGTCTCATCCTACAGAGATATAACATTTGAAGAAAAGGATTTTGTCAAATATTTTCAGCGATGAATTCAAAATAGACACACACACACACACATCCCATGTTACTTCCTCATTCATTTCCTCCATCGTTTAGTCAACACATGTTTATGGAGAAACTATTTGTTCTGATTCTGATTTAGTTATAACATTTGAAACCATGAAAAAATTTCACAAAGTTTCTCACCTCAGGACATGTATATTTAGTGAGCAAGACAGACCATCAACAAGCAAACCAAAAATGTAAATGTATAATATGTTAGATAGTGGTGACTTTTATGAAGGCAACTAACGTAGATGGAGGGCATAGGGATTTCCAGGGCACGGTACTGTTTTGTGTCAGGGAAATGCCTCCTAATAAGGTGACATTTTAGTAAGAACTTAAAATTGTGAGACCAAAACATGAGGATAGTTTGGAGAAGAGTATTTCAGGCAGAATCAACAGCTTTGGCAAAGGTTCTAAGTCAAATCATGCCTAGTATATTCGATGATCCACCAGGAGGCCAATCTGGTGCCGGGAAAGATGCCAAGGATCAGAGCGGCATGAGCTGAGGGCAGAGTGGTAACTGAGACCAGATTATGAAGAACTTGTAAGCCTAAGAAGGTCACAGTATTTTATTTTGGGGGATAGGATTTTAGAGGGATTTTAGAGGGAAGTACTTCAGCAGGATGGCTTTATAGTAATTTATTCTGGCAAGAGATGGTGGCTATTTGAGGTGGAGAGGTGGAAGGGACAGTTGGGAAAAATGTGTAGATTTGAATATTCACTATCTGCTGATTGGATGTGGGGTGAAAGGGATAGAGAGAAATTATGGATGACTCCAAGAACTCAAAGTTGACATCTAGAAAGACATTGAGATTTACTGAGACCAGGAAGACTGGAGGAATATGTTTAGTGGGGAAAACCAAGAATTCAAATTTGGATATTATTAGGTGGACTCATTAGTTAAATATTCAAGTGAAAATGTCAAGTAAGCAGTAGGATATATGAATGTGAAGTTCAAAGAAAAAGTCTAGACAGAAGATAGAAATTTGAGAGTTGTAGGTAAAGATAAGCCAAACTTTTCTAGTTCTGCATAAGGATTTGACCTTCAGTTAACTTGCAGGCTTTGTTCCCTTGGTGACCCAAGAAAAATTAAATGGCATCTCCAGGCAACATTACTGAAGACAGAAATTACCCCTAATTTGTAAATTGCATCTGTACGAGAAACTATGAATACTCAGTAGGGTTATACATGGGCCTTTCCTGAGGGCAATGACCTTTGTAACTGTATGTCTCCTTCAGGGACCCTGGAAGATATGCCTGTAGAGATATTGGTACCTGTGTGACATAAGGCCTTTAAGCCAGAGAAGTTCCCCCATCTTCCCAGTGTGATCTCACCTCCTTGAACCTGAATTGTCATCTGATTTGATATCTTCTGGGTTGCTTTGTGGACTGTTTCATGGACTGCTGCAAGAACTACTTCTGCAAGGAGTGTTTGATGTTGAGCAGCTGGCATGCTGTGGTTTCTGTCTGGTAACCTTCTGAACAGACTAATGTCAAATGTGGTTCATGATAATATCTCAAGCCTCAATGTGTAATTGAGCCTAAGAAGATCCTTGATGAGCATTGCAGGAATGTTCAGCATAGGGATGATATCTAAAGGCATACAGCTAGATGAAATTTCTTAAGGAATGTCCACAGAGAAGGGAACAATTCTGAAGATTGTGCCTTGAGGTAGCCCAGAAGTTAGAGGTCAGGGAGAAGAGGAAGAACAAAAAGAGGAAACTGAAAAGAAACACATAATGAGGTGGAAATATAGCCAAAAGAATGTGGCACACTGGAAACCAAAGGAAAAGGATATTTCAAGAAGGCAGGAGGAATCCCCTGTGTGAAATATCATCTATGGTGTTATAAAATTGAACGTTATCAGAAAGAGCACACTGAGGGACAGCTAATTTTGGCTGGCCTCTGTTCTGATTGGCTGATATTCATGCCCCACAAGAGGAAAAGTTAGCCCAGCTCTTCTGGGATTGGGGCTAGAAG
The DNA here is from genome assembly GCF_021613505.1 of Equus quagga. NCBI lineage: Eukaryota > Metazoa > Chordata > Mammalia > Perissodactyla > Equidae > Equus > Equus quagga. Next base: position 24,583,061 of record NC_060287.1, read on the forward strand.
TGCATAGGGGAGTTTGAATTGGTTAAAGGCACAGTAGCTTGTTCCATAGATGTAAGATGGACCAGAAATTCAATGGTAGATGGTTTGTGGAGATAGTGGAAGAACGACGAAGAGATTAGAAAGAAGGACCCGAGGGAGGGCAAGTTTGGTTTGTACTTATATCACTATTTCATTTCTTCACAGGAAAAGACCAAAGTAAATGGACTTGAAGTTTTTGTCTGTTTTGGCTATTCCCAAAGACTAAGAACTAAAATTCATATGAAAACCAATATACAAAATGAGAAACACAGAACAATAAATATTTAGTGCATTCATCAATCTTAGGACCTATTAGTCACTCTAAATCTCAAAGGAACATCACAATTGTCTTTGGACTGTTGACTGAATTTCAGCATAATTATTTCAGAACAGTTTTTAAAAAATTATGTGCCATACTTGGTGTACAGTCATTTCCCATTCTTCCTGTGGCACGTGACACTTTCTTTGATGACACACATAGGTTGGGGAATGTCTCAATGAATATAAGTGTCAATTCCCATTATTTAATACTCCCTGCTGCCAGTCAGAGCATGTTGCTTTTGCCATTGGCATATGAATTCCCTTTCACTTTGTCAACAACTTTACCTTCACTGAAAGTCAGTGTCAGGGATGACTACATAGGGCATTTTACTCATGAGGAAATTCCACATGACATCATAATACTTAGAAAGAGAATGCGGAAAGTCGATATTCTCTCAAATTTCTGTGCTCTATTTCACTTTCATATAGGAAAAGTAATATTAACAAATATTGGTATGATTGACTCTGAAGAACTATTAATCCAAAAGCATCTTAGTTGTATAGCCATTCTTCAAATGGCCCAGAGTGAAAATTTAAAAAGCAGCAGGAACAATTTAATTATATGGGTGTTATCTTCATGGCCAAACCGATTCCTAGTGGCATACTATTTTATTCTAGTAACTCCTAATCCAACAGGAGGTTGTGTATGATGGAAATCAAGTTCCTCTTTTTAATATATAAGAAATACCAATTATTTCAGAAGTAATTCACTTGCAATTAGATTGATTCAGATAGGAGCTAGGACAAAGTTTGTGTAATCAGCTAAAAGAAATGCAGATTTCCCAATTAATAGTGTAAAGACAGTCTCGAGGATGAGAGATTTCTGTCTCTATCTCTATCTCTAAGTCTATATCATCCATATATCTATCCATATATCTATATATCTAATAGAAAGCTCACTTGACTAAGTAAGAATTTGTAGTTGTGACCAAATGCAAGCTATGCAAAGCTTCCAGAAAATAGTCTACGGGTAAGAATAGGTAACATGCTCAGGGCTCAGTTTCTAGGAAGAAATCAGTATAGAACTGAAGTTTTTATAATTTTACCTAAATGAATCAAAATAATCTGATCACACAATTTTAAACTGCTGAATAGCAATATGAATTGGCTGAAGGCACTAGACACGGGGACAGGAAACCCTGCTTGGGGACTGGAGATTTTCTGTGTTACATTTTTAACCTTGATGAAATTCTCTTAACCATTCTAAGCTTTCCTTGTAAAGACAGAAGTTTTCAAGATCATTAAGTTTTTGGGTTGTGGAGACCTCTGAGACTAGAAAGAAAGCTAAAAGACCTTTTTACCCAGAAAAACACATGAAAGAACAAGCCCATGGTTTAATGTTACTTAAGAACCCAAAACAGCACTGCCAGTATTTTTCCTGTGCGTGTACATTTATTTGTATATTTTCTCCAAAATATATTTTAATTTTATATCTACAGTTCTGCACCTCAACTTTGTTACTTAACAGATTATTTAGTATGAATTTTCAGTGTTGAATATTCTTAATTTTTAATGGATGCCATTATAAAGAATATATAATGATTTTTCTGTAATTAGCCACTACGTTTTTAAAAATTATCTAACATTTGCTAGTTTAATGCAGTGCAGGAACCTTGTTGATTTATGTCGCATACGTATCCTAATAGATCAAATTCTTTGGTAGCTTATTTCATTTCATTGTTGAATAATAATCCATTGTATAGTTGTTCCACCAGTTGCTTATCCATTCACCTATATCTTGATGGCTACCAGATATTGTGACTATGAGTAAAACTGTTATAAACAACCATATGTGAACACGCGTTTTCATAGCAATAGAGAAGCCTGATTGCTGGATTATATGGTAGACAATGTTTAGCTTTGTAAGAAACTGCCAGGCTGTCTCCCTAAAGGGCTGTGCCATTTTGCATTCCCATCAGCATTAAATGAGAGTTTCTCTTCCTCCACATTATTGCCAGCAATTGGTATTGTCAGTTCTTTGGATGTTGGCTATTCTAATAGGTGTGCAGTGGTATCACATTAAGGCAAACGATGTTGAACATCTTTTTATGTACTTATTGGCCAACTATAAAATAGATAAGATGCCTTTTCAAGTATTTTGCCCACTTTTTAATTGGGTTGTTAATTTTCTTATTGTTTTGAAGAATTTGTTGTATATTTTGGTTGAATATCCTTTACCACATACAGTTTTTGCAAATATTTTTCCCAGTGTATAGTTTGTCTTTTCATTCTGTCAACAGTGCCTTTCTCAGAGCAGAAGTTTTAAACGTCAGTCAAGTTCAGTTTGCCTATTTTTCTCTCTGATGGATTGTACCTTTGATGCTGTGTCTACAAATTAATCACCAAACCCAAGGTCACACATATTTTCTCCTGTTCTCTTTCTAAGAGTTTTTTAGTTTTATAATTTACATGTAGATCTATGATAGATTTTGAGTTAATTTTTGAAGGTCTAAGGTCTGTGTTTGGGTCCTTTTTTTTCACACATGGATGTCTAGTTATTCAAGAACCATTTAATGAAAAAACTATCCTTTCTACAGTGAGCTATCTTTGTGATCTTCTTCACTACTGTGTTGATTATTCTGAGTCATTTGCAGTTCCATAAAAATTTTGGGACAAAGTTTTTGGTATTTTCAAAGAGAGCTTGCTAGAATTTTGGCTAGGATTGCATTGATCTAAAGATCAAGTTGGAAAGAGGTGACTTGGTTTCTAAGAACTTCACCACAAATAAATGAGAAAACTATAGATGGGAAGAGGAAACCCTGGATTGGCTGAGTCTTCTAATCCATGAACATAGACTATCCCTCATTTATTTAGATCTTTGCTTACTTTAGTGAGTGTTCTGTAGTTTACTGTAAAAGAATCTGAACATATTTTGTTAGATTTACATGTTAGTACTATATATTTTTGGTACTAATGTAAGTGATTTTTTTTTTTTAATTTCAAATTTCAACTGTTTATTGCTGGTATATTGGAAAGTAGTTGACTTTTTGTATTGATATTATGGGCTCCAACTTGCTACACTTGCTTACTTTTTCCAGGAGCTTTTTGTAGATTCTTTGTGGTTTCCTAACTATAATCATGTCATCTGCAAATGAAGACAATGTCATTTCTTCTCTTGTAATCCCATATTTTTTTGTATCTTTTTCTTGTCTTTTGCACTAGCAATGACCTTCAGTGACACTGAATAGAAAGGGTGAGTGAGGATGTCCTTGCCTTATTCCTGACAGTAGTGGATAAGTCCAGTGTCACACCATTAAGGATGATGTTAATGTAGGGTTTTTTTTAGAGTTTTTAAAATCCAGTTGAGAAAGTACCCTTCTATGGATACTTTGCTGAAATTTTCTTTTATAGTGAATGAGTATTGGATTTTGTCAAATGATTTGTCTTCATCAACTGATATAATCATGATTTTTCTTCTTTAAGTTGTTAATATGTTAGATTACATTGATTGATTTTCAACTTGTTAACAATAATCAAAAGGAAGCTGCAGTAGCTATACTAATATCAGACATAGTAGACTTCAGAACAAAGAAGATTTTCGGGGATGAAAAAGCACAGTACATAATTATAAAGGGGTCAATTGTCCAAAGACATAAAATGCTAAACAGGTACACACCTAACAAAAGAGCATCAACATATATGAAACAAAGTCAATAGAACTGAAAGGTCAAACAGACAATCTACCATTATAGTTGGAGACTTCAACACCTCTCTATCACTAATTCATAAATCAAGCAGGCAAAAAATAAGCAAGAATATAGTTGACCTGAGTAGCAAGTTTCAACAATTTTACTTCAACATAGTCTCCTTGGATTGATCCAAGCCTTTGTTTAAGAGTTTTGAAGGGCTGGCCCGTGGCCGAGTGGTTAAGTTCACATGCTCTCCTTTGGCAGCAGAGGATTTCCCAAGTTCGGATCCTGGGTGCAGACACGGCACCACTCATCAGGCCATGCTGAGGCGGCATCCCACATGCCACAACTAGAAGGACTCACAACTAAAATATACAACTATGTACTGGGGGGCTTTTGGGAGAAGGAAAACAAAACGAAGAAGATTGGCAACAGTTAGCTCAGGTGCCAAAAAAAAAAAAAAAAAAGAGTTCTGAGTTGATTTTGGCAATTTTGGTCTATGTTCTCATTGGTTTTATGAAGAAGTGTATTTTTGGAGTTCTTTGCTTTGCTATTCTGGAAGTTCCACCCCATGTTCTGCCCTTAAAATGAACTTTTATTCATATAACTCCTCATATAAGAATATTTGTATGAAGAAAATACACTGCACATCCCAAAGTATGTTTCATTTATGAAGTATCCCTGTCTGTAGGTCTCACCTATAAAGTAACCCCATGCTCTGGATGTCAAAGATGGTAAGTCTCCAGAAAACTGCAGTTAATTATAATGAAAAGAATCCTGGTATGAATTCAGGAGACAAAAATTCTGGGTTTACCTCTGTCACTTAGTGGCTGTGTCCTTAGTCAGAAACTTTCATTTTTATTATTCTTAAAATGGGAAGAAAAACACCTGTCTACCGGTCACATAAGATTAGTATGACTATCACGTGGTCTAAGGTATATAAACATATTTAAAGTACTTTTTTTCTGTTATTTATTTCAGGTTGGGTATTTGTACCATGATTTTCCTGAAGAATTCTATGCTAAAGCGCTAAAATTTATTTGTATCAAAGCTTTGGTTTGTTAAAAATTACGATTTTGTTGTTATTGTAATGAACTTCTATTTTGGAATTATGTAATAGGGACCAAGAAATCCATACTACTTATCACTGATGAGGTTTTCATAATTTTGAAGTACCAATCTTCTTAATTATGATTGTAAGTTAAAAAGTGACACATGTTTGGTACATGGATGTTAAATACCTTTTGTTGAATTGTATAGCCTTGTAGATAAAAGATGTTCTGAGAGTTCAGAGATTGATGACAGATATAATTTAAACATCTAGCTACGTCTTGGAAATTCAGCAATGAGCAGATTGCATGCTATTTTTACATATTGGTGTTAAAAAGATCTCCCAGCATTTTATGGTATTTTCTTAGTGAGAAGAACACGGGTTAGAACAAGGGAGCTAAAACTTCATGAAACATGCATTTGCCTATTGATTTCAAAGACTATGAGATTCTCATGGTCACTAAGTAATTCACAAAATGTCATGAGTTGAATAAAAATATTCAGAGACAGTACCTGTATTTCTTTGTCAATGTCTTTCTGTTTCTGCTTATCTTCATTTACACACAAAAATAATCCAACAAATTATCAGGAAGTAGTCATTTTCAGAAAGGGTCTAAGTAGATAATTTACGTTTTGAAATGTGAGACTCAAATACTCCAAGTTGTTTAAAGCAACATTTGGGAATTTGATGGAGAAAATGATAAAAAAGATGTTTTGACAGACAATAACTTCATATACTTTCAGTTTGGGAGTGTCATTAGCAGGATAAGCACAATGCAATATCAATGAGATATGTGTAGAATTTAGGTATGTTCACACAGCACAGAGACTTTAGTTTCTCTTTTGACAAAAAAATTACTATCTGATCATCGTGTGTCTCTAACTCCCGCTAGGGGCAGTAGAAATACTAAATTTGAATAAAATACACGTCTTGTCCTCTTAAAGGACTTTATAACAAACCATCATGTTATTTATGTAATTCTGCATATGAATTTTGGAATGGAGGCAGTATTATTTTTACAGAAGTCGATGTGACATTTTCTTACTCTTCTATGTGTTGCTTTAGCTTTTCATTATTGTTTGCCCTTGTCTACAATACTCCAATGAAATTCATCCTGATAGATTTATTTGACAGCTTAGACTTACTATCTGATCATAGACCCCTGAGAAATTCTTTTCTTTTCCTACACGTTGTTTGATAATATACTCCCAATTTCTAGAAGAAGGGGTGTGCATATGTGTAAGGGCAGGTAAATCCCTTTAGAAAGCAAATTCAGAAAATGAAGAGTAGTTACAAATAGATTGGTTGGCATCCATCTTGAGAATTTTCTTTAGAATATTACTCTTCTTCAAGTCAACGGATGGAATTTCCTTCCAGTGTGGAAAATCTGAAAAATGAGAGGGAGAATTGTGATTTTCAAAATAAGTCGGTGATAGAGTGTAGGTGGCAATTAATCGTTCGTTTCTATACCTAGTGATTCACGTCTCATTCAGAATAAAGAATTACAGAACACACCTTTCTCATTAGTACTGTTTTGTCACCAAGGAATAAGTTCATGTGAAGTGGATACATATAATTCCTATTTCATTATGTTCCACCTACAAAGATAATAAAACTATGAAGATGATACTTTCCTTTTGCTTCTGGCTTTTTGAAAATTTCTTCAAAATTGTTTTTGATAGATAAGCATATGTTTTAATTAGTTTTTAGAAATCAACCCAAATAAGTGTAGACTATCTCAAGCATATGAATACCATACTCATTCCACCAACTGCAAGTATAACGCTATGACTTGGCATTTAATATAAACTTTGGACCATCACTCTTTGACACAGAGGTGATGCTCACCCTTATAAGCACTCCAATTAGACATACGGAAAAAAATGTGCTAATAAAAATCTTTCCAGTGTTTTTTTCCTGGCATGCCCTTTCAGAATCTTCCAGAAATGCAATTTCTGACAGAGTAATCACATTTTAGTTTGATGTTTCATTCTTGCCAGGGGCTGTAGTGAATTTATGCTGGAGCCTAGGTTTGCTCAGTGGGGCATTCTCTTTAAGCATGAGCTATCTGAGTATGGAGGCAGAAAATGACCTCTTTTGGTGATGGCTCTGCCTTTTGTCTTCTCTGTACAAAACATCTTTCTCCTGTCTCATTACTTCAGCACATTCATAGCTTCCTGTTCTATTATCATTCAAGCTACCATACTTTTTTTTTTTTTTTGAGGAAGATTAGCCCTGAGCTAACTGCTGCCAACCCTCCTTTTTTTGCTGAGGAAAACTGGCCCTGAGCTAACATCCATGCCCATCTTCCTTACTTTATATATGGGATGCCTACCACAGCATGACTTTTGCCAAGCAGTGCCATGTCCACACCCAGGATCTGAACCAGTGAACCCCAGGCCACCGAGAAGCGGAACATGCACACTTAACCGCTGCACCACCGGACCGGCCCCCAAGCTGCCATACTTTGTGTGTGCACATGTGAGAGCATATGAGAATGTGTGTGATGGGGCTGAGGAAAAGGGGGATATATTTTATTCTAGAGATACTGTTTCAATAGCAAGAAGTAATCCTGAAGGGATGTATTCAACAGGTAAGCCACGGTGGCTAGTTGTAAAAGGTGACACTTTTGATTTCCTTCAAAAGACAAGAGACTAGGGATCCACCATTTGGAAGTCTTGCTTCAAACCACTCCCCTTTTAGATAAGCAAAATTCACAAAATCATAAAAATATGCAATAGAAATAAATATACAATTTTCACATATACATTTCTCCCATGCATAAATGTAATTAAACTTTATCTCTTCTTTTCTCTTTGATTGGCCATGTATAGGCAAGGCTATTTTATTTTGTCGTTGTCTACTGGCAGTCAAACATTTTCATTATCCTGTAGGTCTGTTATCTCCCTGCCCCATCTTCCTTTATACCATCATGCCTATGTCCCTGCAAGCCATCCTGTGCCTGAAGCAGAGCCATCTCTGAATGCTGCTTCTTGATTCCAGAGTTCCTCAGCCAGTTTTCCTTATTAGGAGAATTAGGCAGATCTTCTTGGAGGTAGCTAGAACAGCAGAGAAAATGCATTTAGAATAAAACTAGACAATTATTCCTGCTTCTTCCAGAATCTTCTGGAATTCCGTGTTGTCCTCTTTCTTCTACAGATGACCAGGAAAAAAAAGGAAAACCCAAAAGAAATCTCTGGCTAACTAGAGAACACAGGAAATATGTGTCATTTTAAAACTCCATTTTACATCAGACCAAGGATTGGTAGTAACACATCCTACTAATAAAACCATAAAGACAGGTCCCCACAAGCCTGGAGTGTGTTTTTTGACTGCTACGGTGACCTCACCTAGAGGATGCTGTTGGTTTGAAGGATATTACTGAAAATGAACAAGAGGTATTTATGAACCGTAGGAAATGAGAAAAGATTCTCCTTCTGATGAAACTAATTTCTTGTGGTTTCGTTTTTAAGTATTTTCTTTTCTATCGCAAACAACTTGAGGAATTTTGTTGCTTTTATGTCAGTCATTATTATAAAGTTACCAGATGTGCTGAGGGGGGCAGATTGTCATTATTTGTGTTTGTTTTGGGGGGGAGGGCGCTGCCAGGGAAGACATGAGAGTTAAGAGATACTTTAAAAAGCAGAAATTATATTTACTAATAAAAATTATTCTTCAAATTGAAAAATAAAAATTTATACTACACTTTTGTCATTTTGTTTATTTGTATGTTAAAAAATAGCGTGGTAGCTATATTTTTTAAATTGAGTATATGACTTTTTAATTTTATTATTTTATTTTTCTAAAGATTGGCACCTGAGCTAACAACTGTTGCCAATCTTTTCTTTTACTTATTTTTTTATTCTTCTCCCCAAAGCCCTCCAGTACATAGTTGTGTATTCTAGTTGTGAGTGCCTCTGGTTGTGCTATGTGGGACGCCGCGTCAGCATGGCTTGATGAGCGGTGCTATGTCAACGCCCAGGATCCGATCAGGCAAGACCCTGGGCCGCCAAAGCGGAGCTAGCAAACTTAACCACTTGGCCACGGGGCCAGCCCCTGAGTATATGACATTTTGAAATACTTTTAGTGGAAAAAAATGGTCAGCAGTATCTAGATGTGAAAGTTTGATTTTAATTTACTTGCTAATTAGTATTTTGAAGTTAGCAATATTGAAATATAAAGTTGGAAAATAATTTGACTGCCAAAAACGTACACATAAATCAAAAAGTAAAATAATGAAGTTATTTCTGATGACACATTAAACATGCAACCACTGAATTATGCAACTTATATTACAAATGTTTTAATTGCTTTAATGATTTCCATCCCATGTTGATTGCTTATATATCTGTGTTCATATAACAATCATGTTTATTCACTGTTTTCTTTATCATTTTTATTAGAATGTTTTCATAATTTTTAATAGGAGGGGATTATAAAAATAACACTGTAATCAGCAATTTCCCTTACAAAGATAAAACTGGGCATGTGTTTAATAAAAATGACCCATTAAAAACCTTTTTTTTCCACACAGAGAATACAAATAACAAAATAGGCAAATTAAAAAAAATCTTCTCAGATCTTTCCCTATTTAGAGGTCCACTGCTTTGAATTGGTTAAAATAAAAGCAATGACTTTATATAGTTGGAACCACGTTCCTTAAGACTAAAATGTGTTAAGAGAGTGTTGATACAAAGAACTGAGCTGATGGATCACATCATCTGATTTACACCCACACAACCGCTAACTCTTGCCTTTATAGTTTTCAAATAAAGCTCCCTTGAGTCTTGATGATAGAGTGATCAAATCTCACATCTGTACGGTATTCCCATTTATGGTGTTTTCCATCAGGGGAAATTGTCGAAACTCAAAGTTCCCAGGATTATCCTGAAACTTAAAGATACTTAAAGAACTTACGATAGAACTGAAAGACGAAGTTTTTCCTGCATAAGAGGAGTGGAGTGTGACTGCACACGAAGCTGTAGACCCAGGTAGGGGACAGACCTAAGGACCACAGATGTCACACGGGAGGGTCTGTTTCATAGGTGTTGAGGAGACTGGGGAATTTTATTCAGGGAAGAAGCGCAATGATATTTATCCTTTATAAACCTCATTCTAAGACAGAGTGATATTTATTAATAACTTTTTTATAACAGAAAATTTACATAACTTTTTTTAAAGAGGTTTTTTAGTGAATATAAACTTTCTTAAAAATATCAGGAAATTTTAATAAAGCTTTTATATCAAAAGTTACAGTTGTGGCTGTAGATAGCTTAAAATGTCCAAATGAAAAGCATGGATGTTTTCATTTTAATTAGTTTGAGGGCCATGAAGGACTATTCTTTCTAGTCAATTTATTGAATATACATGTATATATGTACATACACATTGGCAGTATATCTTCGGTCTATTGCTGCTTGAACATACAATTATACTTTATCATATGAGTATTTTTTGTGTCTGGCACTCTCAATGTTTCAGACATTCCAGTCACTGCTCCTACAGGTGAATTCAAGGCGAAAATAGAAAAAAAAAGGATAATTCTCTACTTATTATCCTGAATCACATAGAAAAATGTGGACAAACTGTTCTAAATTAAGCACATAATATTTCAAACATACGTGGACTTTGGTAACATGAATATCAGTTTTACATTTGAAAAATAGTTTTTTATCCATTAACTCGTTTATTCAATGACTATTTCTTAAGTGCCTATACTCTGGCAGTCATTGTTCCAACAATTTGGCATGCATAAGTGAATAAAACAAGATCCACTCTCTGTGAAAGTTACATTCAAGAGGGAGCCTACATTTGAAAATAATAAATAAGCATGTTTTATCTTGACGAAAAGAAAATTGCAATAAAAAAAGAAAGAAACTCAAAAGTTTAAAGAGAATTGGGAGAGATTGGAAAGAGGTGAAGATTGCCACGTTAAGTAGAGTGACCAGAATAATTTTCATTAGGAAAGTTAAATCTGAGCAAAGGTATGAGGAAGATGAAGGAGTTGTCCATGGGCATATCCGGGAGAAGTACATTCCCGGAAGAATGATCACAGTGTTCCTGGCATGTTCCAGGAATAACATGACGACACCAACATGTTTGTGTGTTTTTATCCAGCCATATTTAGCTGCACTGAGACATAAAGTAGTAAGTGGGAACCTGTATTAAACCAGGGTTGTGGCTTTGCAAGTAAGTTCGATGAAGGGAGAGGACCAGGGAACACAAGGTAGTCACTATAATAATTGTCTGAAGAGTCTAGGCTGGATAAGAAGAGATAAAAGAGAATACTAAAGTGATGAATGAAAGTGGAAACATTGTAGAATCAATTGGTTGGAGAGCAAAGTAGAATTAAGTAAATTTTAAAGTTTGGACATCAGAGGGAATAAGCTGGAAAATGCAGGAGGTGACATTAATAGCCAGATGCATGAAACTGGAATAATGGAGAGGTCATAGTTATTAGTAATGCCAAGGCCTAGGGCATTATCATGCAATAGAAATATAATGTGAGCCATATGCGTGTTTAAAATTTTTAGTACCTACACTTTTTAAAAAGTGAAAAAGAAAGACTTAATTTATTTTATTAACAAAATTTTTTTTTAGTGCCTTCAAGTCTATTCTGACTCCTAGCCACCCTGTGTACAGCAGAGGGGAACCCTGCCTAGTCTTTCTGTGCCATTCATTCCCCTTCTGGTGCTGTATCAGACCATGCTCCACTGCTATCCGTACAGTTTTCATGGCCAGTGTTTTCATAAGTGGGTGGCTATGTTCTTCCTGGTCTGGCTGGTCTACAATCTCTGCTGAAATTTGCCTACCATGGGTAATCCTTCTGGTATTTGAAACATTGGTGGGATAGCAACTGTCACAGTATGACAACTGACTTAACCAATATAGACAAAATGTTATAATTGCAATTTGCAGTTAGCATAAAATTAATGAGATGTTTCACATTATTATTATTATTATTATTATTATTATTAGTGATCTAGTGTGTATTTTACACCTGTAGCATATCTCAGTCCAGACTAGACACTTTTCAAGTGATCAGTAGTCACATGGGACTGCTGGCTATCATGCTGGACATTGAGATCTGGACATGATCACAGGAAGAGGTGGCTGGGGTAGAGTAGCAGAGAAAAAATGGTAGGACTTGGAGGCCATTGTACTGGAATGATCATTTTTCTTGCTATCTACATCATCAAGAATTAAGGTGAGTGGTGGGGAGAAACTGTCGGTGAGCCATGAACTACAGTTATTGAGAAACCTAGAACAACTTCAGTGGAAGAAAATAATATAAGAGTGAATTAACATAATCTGATGACATGCAATTCAAAGTTGGGAGTTTTTAGGAAACAAAAAGAGAAAGGTCTGAAAATACGAATGAGGAGCAAAGAGGACACTCACATCACCCCCAGACTTACTGGAATGATGTCTAGGAGAGAAGAAACAGCTACCAGTTGAGAGAATTTTAGAGAAAGTAGTGCTTTTAGGGAAATTAGCTTTCCATCAAAGCAAGAAGGTGAAGGGGGTATTTAGTAGAGCAAGAGTGAGGTAACGTAAAGGAACAGCTCATATACAGAATCTTATAGTGACTAGAGCGGGGAAATAGAGGGTGACTTGCAATTCTGGAGTTTTGGTGGTACCTGAAATAACAAGGAGAATAGACATAATAAGATTGGTCCTGCTAAATTGCGCTGGAGAGTTTTGGGGAACCCCTGAGTGTGAGGGATGAGGGATAGAGAGGGCTGGCTAACTCAAACATCTTTTTTTAATTTTAATAGCTGTCTTAAGATATAATTACCATATTATACAATTCATTCTTTTAAGGTGTACAGTTCCATGGCTTTTAGTGTATTCACAGAGTTGTGCCACCATTACAACGACCTAATTTTAGAACATTTCCATCATCCCAAAATGAAACTCTGAATTCATTAGCATTCACTCTCCATTCCTTGTTCAACCTCCCCATTCCTAGCAATAAGCAACCATAATTGACTTTGTCTCTATGGATTTTCCTGGTTTACACACCTCATTTGAATGGAATCAGCAAATATGTGGTATTTTGTACTGGCTTCTTTCACTTAGCATAATGTTTTCAAGGTCCATCTACATTGTAGCGTGTTATCAGTAGTTCATTCCTTTTTATTGTGAGATAAGATTGCATTTTATGGATATAACATATTTTTATCATCCATTCATCAGTTGAAAGATTTGTTTTGACTTTTGTGCTTTATGAATCATGGTGCTATGGACATTCATGTTCAAATTTTTGTGCAGACGTATGTTTTTATTTTTCTCGGGTGTATATCAAGGAGTGGAATTGTCGGGCCATATGGCCACTCTCTGCTGATCACTCTGTGGAACTGTCAAAACTGTATTCCAATGTGACTGCCCCATTTTACATTCCCACCATCAGTGTTTGAGGGTCTGGGGCTCTTTCTAGACCACTGTTAATGGAGGGAAAGAAGTCTGGGAAGACAAGCCTTAGCTCCAATGTGTGGATCCCCTCACAATCACTGAAGTTGGGGTTGAAAAATCTAGAAATGACATGATTCCAAGAGTAGACCTAATGCCCGGGTTTACTCTTGATCCTGGTCAGGGAGAGAGGGTTTACATCAAGTGTAAGGCTCAGCTTGTTCCCTGTGAGTAAACAGATTTTGGAGCAGTTGAATGTAACACAGCATGATGTCCTCCCCCACTTTCAGTGTCTGCTAATGGGGCCAGGCAACACAAGTTCATTATAAACAAGCATTGCTGATACTTTCAGTGACTTTGCAAAGATAGCTTTGGCCAATCCTGCTTTACAGAAGAGGAATCTGGGTTGTAAAGACGTTTTGAACAAATTTCCCAAGTTCACCATGATTGTCATCACTGATTGTATAATTCCATAATTCTTTGCACATCCATATCGGCAAAAACATCTTAAAATTTGAGTAGTAGTTTCCCAAACCAGAATAATCCTCAATAACTTTACTTTTGTGTGTTTAGGAGTTATTCTAAGCACTGCAGTTTTTGTTGGCACTGACATCTGCAGGCATCAACACAGAAACATCCCTTGAAATGTGGGACAACCTTCCATTAAGGTCGTTAAACAGCATTAAAAAAGGATGACTCAAATAATGAGAATAGGGTAAATTTATCATATTCTTAGTCACAGAGAGGAACCACATGTCACATGACTTCTTTTGGCAAGTGGTTGTTAAATGTGATTTGACGTAATGCTGTAGGGAAGAGAATTAGATGATTAATACCTAAAGTGAGTGTGAAAGTTGTTGCTAGTGCTGTTGATTCCCATTCCAACTCATAGTGACCCTACGTCAAGCAGAGCGGAACCCTGCCCCATCTTTTTGCGCCATCCTCTCACCTTCTGGCACTGTATCAGACAATGATCTGCAGCTATTCATGAGGTTTTCATGGCAAGTTTTTGGAAGTGAGTGGCCAGGTCATCCTTCCTAGTCTGTCTTAGTCTGGAAGCTCTGCTGAAATCTGTCCACCCTGGGTGACCCTGCTAGTATTTGAAATACCTGTAGCATAGCTTTCAACATCACAGCAACACGTAGCCACTACAGTATGACAACTGACAGACAGGTGGGTGATTCCCTGAATCAGGGAAACTTGAGGCCACGGGTATGAGAGCACTGAATCTTTACCACGAGACCATCAGGGCTGGCTCAAATGAGTGTGAAAACTGGCCTCTAAATTGTGATTTGCCTTTCTTCAAGAGGCTGTAAATTAGTGTACTATCCTTATCTGAAATTAATCTTTTACTATGAAGGTAAGCTATGTTGTTCTTCTCAATGTATTAAAAATGTTCTGAATATGGAAAATATTACATGCATTATGGGCCATCTGTTTGGAAAACCAAAGAACATTCTTTATATTTATTTAAAAAGAACTTACCAAAAATTTGTAGGGGCTGGCCCAGTGGCATAGTGGTTAAGTTCACATGTTCTGCTTTAGCAGCCCAGCGTTCACCGGTTTGGATCCTGGGTGTGGACCTACGCTCTGCTTGTCAAGCCATGCTGTGGCAGGCGTCCCACACATAAAGTAGAGGAAGATGGGCACAGATGTTAGCTCAGGGCTAATATTCCTCAAAAAAAAAAAAGTTGTAAATAAGCTAAATAACTTAAGATATTGAGTACATAAATTATTCACAATTGATATAATACAATACTACAAAGTTGTTACATATCACATTGTGAAAGAATATTCAATGACAGGAAAATTGTCAACAGTAAGTTATTAAGTGAAAAACAGAAGCAGGTACCTTGGGATAGATAAGAGCATCTTGATGAAAAAATGCATCTTAAAAGAAGTACACTTAATGGTAACAGTGGTACTCTTTGGATGAAGGTTGCTTAGTATTTTCTTCCTTTTTGTACATTAGTAATTTCTAAGCTTTCCATAATAGATAAAGAGAAAATTAAATATTTTTTAAAAGGTCTAAGATTCCAAATTATCTTGCCAATATCCTTTTAAGTATTTTCTATTATTGTTAGTTTTACAATGAATTTTTGTTATATAGAGTTGATATTTAGAGGGCAGTTACTACCTGTAAAAAATTCTTCTTCATCTGTACCAATATATGATAAGAATAGAAGTAAATAGAAAATTGAAATTGAGAAAGTTTATCTTTTTATTTTACAACAATACAAAATGTAAAATTTTATGTGAATTATAATCTTTTGAATTTGTCGAAATGATAAATAAATGGCTTATTCTTATCTAAGATCCAATTTAAAATATAAATGACTGCACCCCTGTTTTATGTAGAACCATACACTTATTTTCTCTCAAAGGAAAACGAGGACTGACACATTTTTGTGATGCAAGCCTGCCCCCTGGTGCTTAATTTGTACCCGCTGGTGAAATTGCCAGCTACGGCTCAGGCAGCGCCCTCTTCAAAAACTCTTGAGAAGTAACCTGTAAATTAAATATGAGAATACTGGAAGTAAATGTTTCTGTAGTGGCCCAGGCATCCCCATTCGTGGTTCAAAACCACCATGTGTACTTAAAGATAAAATTAAAAGTATCAAGATATAATGAGAATTGTAGAAACTTCTAAATGATTTCAGTAAATTCTCTGCACATTCTTCTCATCCTTTCTGATGGAAAAAAATAAAGAAGTACAAACTTGGCAAAATTGAAGGAGGCTCTCTTGTAGGAAATAATATGGTCAATTTTATTCACCAGATGCCAAGAAAGTTGTATTTACGCATCTATTTGAAAATCTATTGGGTCTTGAATATCAGATAAAATAAATAAAGATCTCTATCCATAATACTGATCAAAGTATTTTTGTGTGTCTCTAACTGAGAGAAATAGTAATTGGAAGGGGAATTCAAAGAGGAGATGTGAAGTGGGGCCATAGAGAGTAGAGTTGCTTTGTCAGAAAGGGCTGACTGAGTCATCAGCCCCTTGCTTTAGGGGAAAACCTTATCATCAATGCTGACTGGTATTTTATTCTTTTAAGACAAAGAGACACATTTCTTCTCCAAAGAGACAGTGCTGATACTGACATAAGGAAGCCAGGAAGACTCATATCGAGGACGCTTACAGGGACTCCATCTAGGTGATTCAAAAACAGACTCAACAATAATGACGACACCCTAAAGGAGAAAAAGTAAGAATACCTAGCCCACACTGACATCCCTGTATGTCTTTCGTGATGGCTTTAAATATATTTATGAATATTAATATGAATCATATAGTTTCATCACTTTCTGAAATATTGAAGCCCGAGTCTTCAATTTTACAATTGTGTTACAAAGTGATTCAACCATTGTCGTTACTACTTTTTAAAAATACCGTGGAGCCAGCCCGGTGGCATAGTGGTTAAGTTCATGCTCTGCCTTGGCCTGGGGTTCGAAGGTTCGGATCCCAGGCATGAACCTACACACCACTCATCAACATGCTGTGGCAGCCTCCTACCTACAAAATTGAGGAAGATTGGCACAGATGTTAGCTCAGCAACAATCTTCCTCAAGCAAAAACAGGAAGACTGGCAACAGATGTTAGGTCAGGGCCAATCTTCCTCACCAAAAAAGAAAAAAATACTGTGAAAAACTTGATGTCATGTAGAACAGTTAATTTAAACAATCATTAATAAGCTTTGATATGGGACTCATAGGAGTCTTCAATGAAATGCCAATGTGTTCAAAACACAACAAGAATTTGTCCATCGGGAACAATACTGCAATGAACATGGGAATACAGATACCTCTTCAATCTCCTGATTTCAATTCTCTTGGATATATACCCGGAAGTGGGATTGCTGGATCATATAATAGTTCTATTTTTAATATTTTGAGGAAGCTTCATGCTGTTTTCCATAATGTCTGCACCATTTTATGATCACATCAGCAGTCCAGAAGGGTTCCTTTTTCTCCACATCCTTTCCCACATTTAGCTTTTGTTTTTTTGATAATAGTCATTCTACTCTAACAGTGTCACAGGTGTATGCATTTGTCCAATTTGCAACATATCTTTCCCGTAGATTCTTCCCACAGCTCTTGCTAACACCACCCATGATTTCAATATGTTCATAAACCAAGCAGAGAGTTTTCAGCTGTCACCTCTCTTGACATGCCAGCAATATCCAGCCTTATTAGATTATTAGCTATGCCCTTTTAAAAACACTCTATTCCTTTTACGTTCAACCTCTACCTTTTTCTGAGTTCGTCTTTTTGTTTTGTTTGTTTTTGGTCGTCATTGCTGTTTGCCTTACCAGCTGCTCATTTTCTATCTCATTCTCCTAATCTGAACTGCTCCCGGTTAGTTTTTCGGGTTTTGGCCTTGGTTCTCTTTTCTTCTTATTCATGTTTTCTTCCTGGAAATTTCATTTGTATCCATGGCTTTAATTACAAACCACGTACAGTATTCGTAGGTCTGTATCACCTCTCAGACCTCTCCTCTGAGTACCTGATGTGTTGCTCCAACTGCCTAATTGTCATCTCCACTTTGACAATTAAATGACACCTTTTCCTTAAAACTCTAAAAGATTCTCATTGTTGTATGGTTTAAGAATAGACTCTTTGTGTCTTGCATAATTTGGCCCTTACCGACCACAGAGGACTTATTTTGCGCCAAGCACCCACTCACTCTTCGTCTCACTCAAATTTGCTGTCTTCTGCCATATTCTCTCCATTCAGAGGGATTTTGTCATCTATTCCCTTTTCCCTGAAATCCCTTTTGCTTCTCTCTAATCCTCTCTTCTCTAAAGTAAATATCTCCTTGTTTTTTACATCTCTGTTCTAATGTCACTTTTTTAGGAAAGCTTTGCTTGATCTGTGCTGGCACTGAAAAGACAAACATTATATTGGTGGATTTTTCTATTAAGTATTTTTTGAAGTGTTATTTTCCAAACACAAAGCAGCTTTTTTTCCCTCAGTACAACAAAAATTGGTATCCTATGTGTATTGAATAATTAATAGACAAATTTTATTTTTTATTTCGACTGCAAGGGTTACATGTCTTGAAGTAACTTGATGGAATATTATGATATAATGCTAATTGCTTGTAGGATAGGTAAATGTCAGTACTGAAACTGATCTTAAGCAGCCACCTTGTGGATATGAATGAATGTTCACCCAGTGTGTAGTTTATATTTTGTTGCATTGTACACTGCAACTAATAAGCCAGAGAATCGACATATGTTAGATGTGTATACTGTTTCTAAAGACCACAAACTAAGAATGATAAATTATCAGTATAGTTTAGTACTTGCTAATTCTACTACACTCTTTCATTATGTGTATGTAGGGAAGTCATAGGGATTATAAATTCAATTTGAATAAAGTTTAAAACCATATATTTTATGAAAAGGGCTTTTAACCTAAGATGACCAAAGCACCGATGTTATATATTTGCTGTAAAGAGAATTAAAGGAGTTTTATTTTCCTGATATTAAAAGTTACTTAATAAAGACTTGCTTCCATTAACTTGAAAGAAAAAGAAAAACTTTCAGACTAGGTCATGAATTATTGCATAACTATTTTTCATCTTGCTTATTATAGCTGTAATTTCCTATTTATTTGTATCATTGTTTGATTAGTATCTCCATTAGCCTATAAATGCCATGATAGCAGGGACCATTTTTTTTTTTTTACCTATCATTTATCCTAACACCAAACAGAGTGTCTGAAACTCAAGAAATATTTACTGAATGAGTGAAAATACAGTTTTGTTAATCAAAAGGGGATTTTTGGTGTATTTTTTTGGCATATATGTATTGGCATCAAACTTGACACTGATATTCAGATCCTGGTAAGAGTCATTGGTAATGATTCAGAGTCTCATGAGCTTCAGACCAACAAATCATTAATTCTTTTCATAACTGATACAAGTGCTTGGCTCATAGCATAAGTTCAATCAATTGCTAAATGAATGAAAAGAGAAGGTGGTAATCAGTACTATGGAAAACAATATGGAGATTTCTCAAAAAAAATTAGCAATATAAATACCATATGGTCCAGCTATCCCACTACTGGGTATTTATCCAAAGAACATGAAATCAGCAACTCAAAGAGATTTATGTACCCCTATGTTCATTGCAGCATTATCCACGACAGGCAAGATATGGAAGCAACCTAAGTGTACATCAATAGATGAGTGGATAAAGAAGATGTGAGATATATATACTATAGAATACTGATCAGCCATAGAAAAGATGAAACCATGCCACTTGCAACAACATGGATGGACCCTGAGGGTGCTATGTTGAGCAAAATAAATCAGACAGAGAAAGACAAATAACGTATGATTTCACTTACATGTGGAAGATAAACGAACACATCGATAAGGAGAACAGATTAATGATTACCAGAGGAAAAGGAGGTGAGGGGAGAGTGAAAGGGATAAAAGGGGCATAAAAGTACGGTGAAGGATAAAAAGTAGACTATTGGTAGTGAACATGATGTTGTCTAAACAGAAACCAAAATATAATAATGTACACCTGAAATTTATACAATGTTATATGCCACTATAACCTCAATAAACAAAAAGTAGGAAAAAAGAGAAGGTAGTAATTACAGAGGAAATAGACTAATTTCTCGTGTTCTGTAAAAATGTTTCTATTTTAGGGATTTTAAAAGATTAAACAAGTAAGTATGGCTATCTCAAGAGAAAAAGAAAAATTCAAGTGTTGGTAAGGATGTAGAGAAGTTGGAACCCTTATGCATTCCTGGTAGTAAAATAAAATGGTGCAGCCACTATGGAAAACAGCATGATGATCTCTCAATAAATTAAAAATAGAATTACCATATGATCTAGCAATCCCACTTCTAGATACATACACAAAAGAATTGAAAGCAGGGACTAAAATGGATTTTTTTTGAAGATTGGCACCTGAGCTAACAACTATTGCCAATTTTCTTCTTTTATTTTTTGCTCCTTTTCCCCAAGGCCCCCCAGTACGTAGTTGTATATTCTAGTCACAGGTTCCTCTGGTTGTGCTATGTGGGATGCTGCCTCAGCATGGCTTGATGAGTGGTGCCATGTCTGCACCTAGGATCAGAACTGGCAAAACCCTGGGCTGCCAAAGCTTAACTTAACCACTCAGCCACGGGGCCGGCCCCTAGAACAGATATTTTTATACCAATGTTCATAGCAGTATTGTTCACAATAGCCAAAAAGTGGAAACAACCCAAATGCCCATTGACGGATGAATAAATAAATGAAATGTAGTAAATACATATAGTGGAATATTATTCAGCCTTAAAATTCAATTCTGAGACATGCAACAATATAGATGAACCTTGAGGACATTATGCTAAGTGGAATAAGCTATGATTATTGCCAAATGGTGACATTCTAATTCTATTATTCCTTCGATATATGTAACTGGTCACGCTAAAGAACTACCTCATTCCCCATTTATCCACTTATTTATTTACTGCATTGTGTGCTTGTAGATTTCTGTTTTATTCAAGGGGATATAATAAGATACCACAAAGTTCCCCAGAGGTGGTCAGTGGGAAACCTCTTAAAGCTGGGTTCTGTGTCTTTTTGACACATCTCCACATTATTTGAATATGTCATTTTCATATCAAACAATGTGTTCCTTCTTGTACTTTTCCTGACCTAGCCATAGAACCAGCAATTTTTCCAAGAAGCTCTGGTTCCTTTTAGTGAGGATTAGTATTTAGAAACCAAGATCATGGGTCTGGGTTTGCTTATGGCTACTGGAGCAACACTGCCCAATGCTCTCTTAGTGAACAGAGCTGGGAAATAGATGTACATACACACTTTTGCATCTACATTTACTTCTAGCCTATCTGTCTTATTTATCTATCTATATAAAAAACTGTGAGTTCACACCAATATTTGCAATCTCATTTTAGCCTTTTTTCCCCCTTATTTTAACCTCACTTCTCAGATTGCAAGAAACCTGGCTCCCAAAATCCTCCACATATTTACTTATTTGCCAGTCTTCCTGTGTGTACCTGATGTCTTGACCGTCCTGGACCCCTCTCAACTGAGTCACTTGCCTCTCTTGGGCCCCAACCGCTGCCCAACCAGGTCCTCCTTCTCACTTTGGGGTACTTAACAGCTTTTGGCTAAATTATTTAGAAAGGAAGGCTGAAAGGAAAGAAAGGACTGAGGAACAAAAGAGGGAGAAGTAGAGAGGAGTAGATAGGGAGTAAGAGAATCAGGAAAGAAAGAAACAAGGAAGAAAATCGATATGCTTTTAGAATGACACAGCAGAATTTGAATCTGGGAGTGTTTGACTCCAAATTCTGAGCACTTTCTTTCACGTAATGTTATATCCTAGTGCAGGTTACATCTGAGTGTGTGTGTGTGTGTTTGTTCTTTATCAGCAGTCCCAACACAGCAGTGTAATTCTTATCTAAGAAAAATGGTTGTCTCTGGGAATTTCTCATCAAACCATGTCAAAAAGTGTCTATGTTCACATGTGTGTTCTTAGTTAATCAACATAAAACAAATTATCCATCTAAGTATAAAGTGTCATTATAATATAAACAATTTGAAGGATGCATATTGACTAATGTAATATTTTCAATTAAGATGCATTTTCTCAAAGGGGTGAATTTGAAGACTGGGAATGATGATACAGTGAAAAGAAAAATCACTAATAGTTATGAAACCCGGTTCCTACCCTTAGCTCTGTGGCTTACTTGCATACCAGCTGTGTGACCTTTAGCATGCCAACAAATCTCTATGGGTGTGAGTTTTTGTTCACTCTTTAAAAAAACCCCTTGAGATGATCTCTGAGGTCTCATATACTTGAAAATTTTACACAATCTTCTATCTTTGTTTTACATCATATAAGAGAAGATATCTTCAAAGATATACACACAAGTAATTGGCATCTGCAGTATGAAATTTAGCAACAAGAATACATGAACCATGCAGCAAAAGTAAAGAGCTGACAGGGGAAAATGTGTAGCTTCAAATGAGAACATTGAAAATTAATGTAATTACTTCACATAAGATCTTAACATAATTCAACATCATTCCTACACTTAGAATTAAAAATAGGAAAATAATGCTAAAGCAATATACTGAGTTTTTGAGTTACTAAGAGAATTTTGAATCTCCTCTACATAATTTACTGTCTTCATTTAGATTCTTCATAGGAGATAAAATTAGCACAAAGGACAAGGAATAAAAAAATTTTAATTATGTTCTTATAAAATTGATAATATTAAAAATATTTTTGAAGTATATTGTGTAGTTCATAAATTTTCTAATCATTAAAATTACTTTTAAAACTAGACTGAGAACACCATTTTTTATTAAATTTAAAAAGCAAAATTGAGGGGCCTGCCCTGTGGCCTAGTGGTTAAGTTCAGCACACTCCACTTCAGCCATCCAAGTTCATGACTTCGGATCTTGGGCACGGACCTACACCACTTGTCAACCATGCTGTGGTGGTGACCCACATATAAAATAGAAGAAGATTGACACAGATGTTAGCTCAGGGAAAATCATCCTCAGCAAAAAAAAAAAAAAAAAAGCCAAATTGATTAAATATTTAAATTACACTTTTCTGCAAGTAGAAACTCAACCAACTCTACTCCATATATATCTCAGAGATGTTTATGGCTAAATAAATGTAAACAATCACTTGGTCCCCCCTCCCTATTTGCTGTTGTCATCTATAAATAAATGTTTATTTTTTCAAAATGGTGTAGAAAAAGAAAACTCTGAGTTTTGAAGATTTTTCTGTCTTGAGAGATTCAATCTGATAGGTGATACCATGGGAATGTCTCATTTTAGCATTTATAATGACTTTACAAATGTTCCATTATTGTATTTGACTTCTTACAAATAGTAAGAGGATACTGTAATGGTACATACATCCCAGGTTACTTGTAGGGGTTTTCACTCCAAGCTTCCCTTTAGTCTGGGCATGTGGCTCATCCAAGTGGCCTGGACTACATATGGTTAGCCACATTCTTCTGCATCCATGCCAGTTCCTATATTTACCACCTCAACCAACTGTGGTCTGTGGCCAACCAACTCCACAGACACTCATTTTACATTTTATTTTCACTTCTTACATTAAATGTATTTCTATAAACTTCCATAATATTTTTGGACTGAGTCAGTGAATATATTCTTTAATTGATTCTTTAATTGTTTAATAAAATAATACTTTCCCCTCCTATGTTCTTTGGAGTAGATCTTGTTGTCCAGTGTCTATATCTTGAATGGCAGTACTGTTGATTTATAAGGTGGTGGTAGGGATTTTTTTTCCTTATTTCATCAATAACTACTTTAGATGTATCTTCTGTTTCCTGAGGAATTCTATGACAGGAATAGTAATTTACTAGCTCTTGGAAAGTCTAAGTTCCATCCAAAAGGCAGCCTCACCAGCTAAAAATACTAGGACAGATACTACTTTGAGTTTATATTATTAGCTGCCTGGAAGAACTCCACTGCAAAGGTAACATGGTGACAAAAGACATCCGCCTGTCTGTTGAGGTTGAAATGTCTTCGTAGATCTGTCAGGATAAAACCAATGGTTTTAATCTTTAGGATGTGCTAAAGAGACAGAAAACATTCCTCTGTTGATGGTGCCCCTTTCTCTCCTCTTCCTTATATATTTCTCTCCCTCTCTTTGGGTGTAGGAACAGTATAAGTGGGCTTTGCCCTATGAATCGTCATTGTAAATATCTACCAGAAGAGAAGGTAAAAGAATTCTCAAAGTCAATGCCACCTTTTCATCCTTTTGCAGTCTCTCTGGCACACACTTATTTACCTACAGTGTCTGCCACACACAGGAACTCACTAAACTTGCTCTTTCCAGAGAGCTGTAAATGAGAAATGTTAGAGAAAAGGACTGTGTTTATAGTCCTGACCTTTTCACTGGTTGCTTTGTTTTTGAAACTCTGTCTGAAATTAAAGTAAAAAGATTATAGGAAAGGATCTGCATACTTGTGTAAAGTACCTTAAGGCATCGAGAAATTAATTTTGGCCTTTGCATTGCTACACTTCTCTATATATTCCAAACACTTCAAGTTCAAAATGAAATCTGACAGAACCTGACCGACCTCTTGAACATGTTGGTATATTTTCTGCTACATCTGGGATTCTTTCTAACTAGATGAGCCATGTTTATATAATCGACATTGTTGGTACTATTTTTAGATGCCATACTACACATATAAGAATATACATTACATACTTTTTAATACTTCAGAATATTATTAACAGAAAGTTGAAATGAAGACTACTGAAATTGCTCCATATTTGGCAAAATGTTTTCAGGCAATTTAATGAAAAGTAGAACAGTGAATGTTCTATAACAAACTTTTATTTCCTCTGAAAGCCTTCTTAATATGCTACAGCCACATTTCTACACTTAATGACTAATCTTCAAAATCCCCTTTTGGCTCTCCTTGCATTTCCATTAAGAACAGGAAAATTATAATCTCATAATCCCCCAATTTTCTCTTTTCTCTTTTTTGAATCCATAAAGGACCAAGAAAAGAGTGCTGTTAAATGGCTTCCTCTTCAGAGTAAAAGAGGTAAATTTGGGTGATGTTTTTTTTGAAACGTGGACATTGATTTCACAACTCGTGTCACATGCAAGGAGCAGACTATGAATATTTATTTGCCCTCATCTGCTCAGCCAGCAGTGCTGACAGCCCTCTCTTCTGAATTTACCAGACCTAACACCTAGGTGGATTCCTAGAGGGATGTAGTTGGCAATGACATTGTCAGACACTGACATGTAAAATGAGTGTTACGACAACAGAAGCATTTCAGCCCATGATGGTGTTACCTTCAAGTTTTGCCTGGAAATAGAAATTTCTCAGTTATGCTCTAATAAGCACTTTTATGTTCTCTTTTCTATTTAGCTTGTGAAACTCAAAAATTCCTGATCTGTTTAATATTTTAGATTATACTGATGAGAATGATAAATAGGCTAAATTTTGCCAATATAGCCTATGGTCATCATTGAGATGGTTTCATATATGTGTTCTTAATTTTCTTAATGGCCCATATGCCTCATGGAAGTAAATTAACCATTATTTATATTGTTTTCAGGTGCCCCAAGGTTTAAATGTGATTCATCTTGGGAAGAAGACGTTATTATTTTTTTCTTTCTAACAGAGCATAAAAGAGGTGAGGTAAAATGTAAGTCATGGAATTGAAAATAGGATTACTGTTGGTGATTCCACATCTCAGTGAAAAAGCAGGAAGATATAAACTCCAAAGAAAGGGACTGTATCAATGTCTTAGTCTGTTCTGGCTGCTATAACAAACTAGCACACTCTAGGTAGTTTTAAGCAACAGAAATTTAGTTTTACAGTTCTAGAGACTGGAAAGTCTAAGACCAAGGGGCCAGCATGGTAGCATCTGGTGAGGGCTCTCTTTCCGGTTCGTAGCCAGTGTCTTCTCACTATGTCCTCATATTGTGGAAGAGGCTAGGGATCTGGAGCCTCTGCTATAAGGCAGCAAAGCATACATGAAGGCAGAGCCTCCCAAAGGCACCATGTTCTAAGACTATCATATTTGGCGTTAGGAGTTCAACATACGAATTTTCAGGGGACACAAACACTCAGACCATAGCAGTCAACATGTTAATATTTAAGAAACTCTACCTTCCATACTATTAGGTGAATGTTTCTCTGACTGATCAATGCACGGAAAAGGACAGCATCTTAAAAAGAAAAAGAAAAAAATCCTTGTGTAGGTGTGACTCTTAAAGCTATAGATTTACCTAGAAGAAATACGGTTGCTGACCAGACCAATAGGAACAATTTTCTTAGACATTTCCTGATAATATCTGAGATCCCCAGAAGGGTTGAGCATGCCCAGGCTCACTGGGGGTGGGTGGTGAATCTGTACACCAGGAAGGAAAAGATGGCTGAGTGTGTTAGTGGAAACAGAAACAGGTCATATAAGCATATAACCAATAAATCATGGCCACGGCAAGTGACCTTAAATTCTTTTCATTGAAAGTGACATTAGGAAATTCTTTGTTTGAGATGTCTAAAAACTGTGGGACTTTGGATAATGTAATTTGTTGAAAAATGTGCTGAGCATGTGATTCACAGTTTACTATTTGGCTGTGTCAAAGTAACATATTTTCTTTATTTTTAGGTCCAGTTTAATTTCTGACTTGAGGCCTATGCTTGCCTAATATGAACTCCTTAAACTAGCTCATCACGGTTCTTCCATTTGTCCTTTTCTGAGAATTCCTAGATTAAATCAGAATTGTTAGTCAGTGGCAGCCTGGATCACCATTCCCTGTCTGCCTGTCCTTCTTCTCTTCTCAGTCCTGCCCTAGCCCTCGAGATTCACAAGTCTCCAGCCTGCCAAAAACAAGGACAAGTTCTTTTAGGTGATTCTTCTGTCATTGATGGTGGGACAGAAGAGGCCTGCTTCTTGTTCTCTTTTGCTTTTTTGGGAAGAAACAGCAACTGAAACTGACTTGTTAGTACGTATTTGGTTCCCTGGAAATTCCTTGGCATTGCCTCTGAAGGTTCCAGGCTCTTTGAAGGCGTTTTAATTGCATCATAGACAACCCTATATTCTTATTGACTTAAAGCAACACCGACATTTTTTTCTTGTGAATGTGCAGAGTCAGCCAGGGCAGCCCAGCCGTCGGAGGTATGGTGAGTTCAAGTCTGCTGCAATGGATGCAGGGCCCAGCAGCTCATTGGATTCTGCTTTTCTCATGGTAGATGACAGAAATCCAGGAAGAATAAGAAACACATTAGAGCCCTTAAACTCTTCTTACTGGCCCACTGTCACTTCCTCCCATATTTCACTCACCAAAGCAATCATGCAGCCAAGCCCAGCTTAAATGGGGTGGTGAAGTATTCTCCACCTCCAGAGACGTATGGCAAAGGTAAGGGGTGAAAAAAACACAGTCAAAAAAATACAATATAAAGGTGCTATTTAATCATGTCTCTGTCCATCTCACTTTCAAATTCAAATCCAATTTAGAAGTAAAAACGTGACTTAGATGGCAGATCAATATATCATCTTTCCTTTTTTTAATACCTTTTTATTTTTTTGCTCACAAAGATTCCCTCTGAGCTAAGATCTGTTGCCAGTCTTCCTCTCTATTTTATTTTCTCCTCGAAGCCCCAGTACACAGTTGTATATTTCAGTTGTAAGTCCTGCTAGTTCTTCTATGTGAGCTGCCACCACAGCATGGCTACCAACACACAAGTTGTATGGCTCTGCACTCAGGAACCAAATCCAGGCCACTGAAGCAGAGAGCACTGAACTTGAACCACTAGGCCATCAGGGCTGGCTCAAAATATCATCTTTTCTTATAGATAAGACTTATTGGAGAAATCAGCTTGACTCTTTAGGCAAAATTAGACTTCCAAATCCAACTCCATTGGCAATACATACCTACCCAAAAATGCAGAGCCAGCAACTGTAACCTTTCTGTAATGAAGGAGAAGATACTAGACAGGCATAGGTAAAACAGAAACCAGCCAGAAAGGATCCCTCACGCTCACAGACAATTCCTAATTCCCTAATTCCTAAAACCATCAGACATTGTTTGATACCATTCTTGCCTGGGAAAGAGGAGTGAGAGATAGGAAGGGCCTGTATGTATTTGTCCCGTACTTTCCCCCCATGGGGAGTACAGAAGTTTCCAACACACTTTAGAATTATCAGTAGAAGATACATATTCTGCTCTAACATAATTGTCTTCTGATTCTCATCATGGCTCCTATCCTGCTTCTTTGGATGCAAGTCTTTTCAACCTGCCTCAGACGTGCCCCCACTGCTGCCTCAGCTTACCTTGTGCCCTTCTTGCATCCCTCTTCTCTCTCAATTCAACAGCATAAATGAAGTGGAGAAGATTCTCCACCCCAACTGAACCATGAGGGGAGGGAAGGAAGAATGGTTCACAAATCGTACAATTTCTGGTGCAGGACACATCCAGTAGACAGTTGATCCAAGCAGTCCCAGAATGGGTGTGAGGGGTGGGGAAACATAGATAGACTCTTTGTCTAATAGTCTTCAGACAACAGGATGGGCTCATATATTTGCCTCTCTCTACTCCTGTGGGGTTTATCCCTGGGTTGGAGAATAAAATATGGTTCCTATCTCCTTTCTCTCTCAATTCTTTTACCTACCCAATGCTACTCTTATCTCCTCTGAGACAGCGAGAACACACATTGGGTCTGTTTGTACTGCCATGCAAATCTGTGTAGCTCAGCTCCAGAGTAGTGTGTGTTCAATTTAGGATTTAATATCTGGCAACTTTGCTTTTAGGGCAATACTCATAGTCTCTTTGTTGCTGACATAGTGAAAGAGTAGAAACATAATACAGGGAAATAGGTAGGAACTAACTTTCCACCAATACAATACTTATAATCCTGACACACAGACACCACATATACTTCATTAATTCTTTAATTTTTTTCATTTGGCGAACAGTCCTTGACTTGCTTCTTTATTTACAGCACTCTGGTAAAGACTGAACATTTCATAGTGATTGAGATAGGAATGTACCTCATTCACATTTACCTATAATTTATTGGGCTATTGATCTTCTCTTCTTTTAAATTAAACATTTTGCAACGATTGTAAAAATGTTTTGAAATGGAGAGTAGCAAGCTTTTCCTAACTTTGGGATGTTTCAAACCAAGAAGCGTCAGCCAAATGCCTTTGGAAATAACATGGAGTTTTTATCTTTCGTATATTCGAATGCCTGCAATAAACATCAGCAGCAAAAAACAAGACATAACGTTATACTCTATTTAAACCAGTGAATATGTAACATACATAAAATAAACTCATGTAGGGTATTAATATGTTAATGTATTCCGTTTCTAGTAAATTTACCAAATAATTCTATATAGTTTTTAATTGTAGTTTTATCCTAGAGTTTTCTGAGGGCACAGCTTTATTTTGTCATCCAGAGCTATATCACATCCTAAGGGACTCTCATATCCAATTTTTACTTATTAGATTTTACTTTTTCACCAAAGAGAAATAATGGGGTTACTATAGGAGATATCTTCATTAATTCTGGTATATAAATAATGCCATGTGAAGTCTGAGTTTGAAAGTATTTTTCACTAATTTTCCTGTGGTTAAAAATCCCAACGTTTAAGAGCATCCTAATTAGAATTTCCAAGAAAAATGTGTCACCAAGCTACATGTTTATTACATTTTGAATACTTTTCAATATCTATTATCCACCCAGGCTTTTCTTTATCCAACTCCTTCCTCCCCTCCAAGAGTTAGACATTGACATCCTGCCTACTGCTTGATAACCTCCAAATCTAGGAGCTGGACTTCGTTTTCTGCTTCCTCAGCAGCTGGCTGCGCCCCAGATGTAGGATTAAGCCTACGCAGTTTCTGAGATATCATCAGCAAAACTAGCAACAGAGGCAGTCATATTGTGTGTCAAACCTATTTGGAATTAATCATATGAATTAAAATCTTAATACTTTTTAATGATTTTTGCCTGTCTGAATGTAGACTCAGAGGAGGATATTATGGCATATTTTTGGCAACAGGAGCATTTGCAATTATAGGGTGACAATTATATTCTAGGATTGAATCTTCTCTTCAAAATGATATCATGAATATTATTTTTTTCCTGTGTATAGTTGATGAACATAAGGCTCAAAGAGATTTAAAAAGTTTTCTGAGGCTATAGAATTCTAATTCAAACTCTACGTGTCTTATTCAAAGTCAGGCTCCCTGCAGTATACCAACTTGTTCTTTCTGAACCTGGGGCACTTTACACACTGAAGTGCTTACATCAGCCAAAGGTAGCAAAGTCACAGTAGCTTGAAATAAAAACAGCAAAGCATTTTATATTTTGCAGCAGATGATGAACCCAGCAGCGGAGCTACCAAATTCTGTGCTAGAAACTTCTCTCATGCCCTCTCACAAAACATACAATAGAAGTTTTGCCCCACAATATTTTATTCCCCTCTTTGCATTTGTTACTAAAAACCTCTATGACTAAAGTTATTTGTCCACACTTTCACCATGTATCTGGTGACAGTGTTTCATTACATCACAAGGAAGTCTTTACACTCCGTTATTTTAAAAGCTTTCATTTTAGAAGGATCATCTTATATAGAACCAATTCCTACCTTTCTTTAATTTTTGCTGATATTATCAGCAGCTATGCAGACATGTAGCATAAGCTTGACCGTTCCTCTAAATGACAACCCTTCCAACATTGAAGGCCATCACCTCCTTCCATAACTCTGTCTCCATCAACACTTTTACACATTTCTTGGGGCCTCTGGCCCATAAAACACATATTTTAATTTTTTATTCAGGATAAATATTCTTAGTTCCTTTAGCTAATCTTTGTATGGTGTTTCCCATGCCCTGATACTGTATAGTCATGAACACCCCATAGAGGAGATTTCCCATGCTGGTTGTGTAGTGGACCAACCATCACTAAGTGGATGACAATAAAGCAACTCCATCCCTCTATCTCCCTTAAAAGAAATGTGATTTCTCTGATATAAAAGAAAGAAGAAGAAAATTAAAATGATCAATTAAGTTTATCTTCTACTAAAATATATAAAGCAAATCAGGGGGACAGACTTGATTGAACCATCCTGAACTTTGCATTCTTCTTATGCACACAAATACACAAAACAGGTACATGCACTTTGCAAATGTAGGAAATTCTTCTCTGTTATAGAATGTGTTGCAAAAATTCTGTGATGAATTTTTCTGTAAGATAAAATATAGATAACTCAAGTAGGCAAACTTCCAGCATTGAAATAGAAGTGTGGACCAACTACTATAATCCATTTCCAAACTGACCTTTATGGTGACTTTGTACAAATCAATTAGTTAAACATAAATATGTCAACAGAAAAACTGGAAAAAGATATGCAGAGATGAAAAAGTAAATAAAACATTGAAGTATTATCAACTTGAAGAAATGCAATTTGAACAGCAATAAACACTTTTGTATATCATTACAAAAAAGTGATATTTTTTGTTACTAGTGATTTACTGCGGTGAGATCTGCATAATAACTTCTTTCTAGAAAGCAATTTGGAAGAACACTTTAAATGCCTTAGAAATGTCCCTATGCTTAGTAACAGTAATTTGCCTCTCTAGGGATTTATCTTATGGGATAATGAAGTGTACTCACAAGTATTTCTGTATAAGTGTAGTCACTGTGTGATTATTTGTAATAGCAGAAAATATTATGTACATCCTGGATGGTCAAAATAAGGGAAAATTAAAATGTTCAATGCACTTATTTCACTCAGTGGATTGTATATATCCATTATACTCCACTTCCTGAGCAATATTTCCTGACATTTAATATTCTCATGATTTAATTTTGAGGGAAAAGACCACAGGACACAAAAAGGATTAGAGAATATTACATGGAGCTTTAAACATTTATATTGCATAAACTGGGAGAAGATGCACCATAATATTAATTTCAAGATCTGCATTAATTTGGCAAAGAGAGGGAAGACATTTCCAGAGAAATTAGAAGGATAAAGGGAAAACTGGAAGGAGGAGTATGTTATGGGTTGGGTTGTGTCCTCCACAGTAACACCAGTCCCTCAGAATATGACCTTATTTGGGATAGAATTTAAAGAGAAAATTAAATTAAAATAATGTAATTAGGGTGGGCCCGAATCCAATATGACTGGTGTCCTTATAAAGAGATTAGCACACAGGCACATATGCACAAAGGAAAGAGCATGTGAAGACATACAGAGAAGGTGGCCATCTCCAAGTCAACGAGAGAGCTCTCAGAAGGAATCAACTCTGCTAACACCTTGTTCTCATATGTCTCACCTCCAGAACTGTTAAAAAATGAATTTCTGTTGTTTAAGCCACCCAGTCAGTAGTACTTTTTTATGGCAGCCCTAGCTAACCAATAGAGAATGTAGCCCCAAAATAAGAAGATAAGAACAACCGGCATTTGCTGATTATTTAAACTCCAGTGTCTATATGAAAACTGAACTATGACTAAAAAACTAGGCAGGCTTAACTGTTAGCAGGAAAATGCATTATACTTTTACTCTCTCAGTCTTGTGACTGATCTTTTTCCCTTTGGCTTGACTGTTCTTTTGCAATATCTTGCCCTCTCTAAAAGTTCAAGATTTCTGTATGCAACAGCTGATTCTAGACACCAAGTCTTTTTAAAACTTTGATGATTAGAAAAACTTAACACTTGAAAGTTATAAACTGGGTCTGTGATTTTTGAGTTTGAGACTTGAATTTACCTTCAGAGCAGGAAGTTTATTGTGTGCAGATAATCACTTTAATGGGCTTCCAATTATGCAATGTTTAAGCAAAGTTCCCGTTCTCTAGACATCCTGGCTCCGAGAAACTAAACTGTGCTACCAAATGTTATAAAAGATTCTTCATTCATTATGTCTGTAGATTAGGAACCCACTTAGAAATGTTTCTTTTATAA
This sequence comes from Equus quagga, assembly GCF_021613505.1. Taxonomy (NCBI): domain Eukaryota; kingdom Metazoa; phylum Chordata; class Mammalia; order Perissodactyla; family Equidae; genus Equus; species Equus quagga. The sequence continues at coordinate 24,615,954 of NC_060287.1, forward strand.
ATATGGAAACTGTACTTTCCCTAATTATATTTATGGTTTCTTGGCAAAGGCATTGTGTGTGTGGTCTTGTTCTAGCATTTGCTCAAGATATGGAAAGTAAGAGTACTGTGACACACGTGGGTCCCATGCTAGCTGAGGGGCCATAAAGATGACCCAACTGGGATTGCTGACATCTACTGTAGAATCTAGAATTAAAGGTCCGTGCATAGAAGGTTGGTTTGTTTGCTTTTTTTAATGTGGAATAACTCAGATATGGACAAATGTAGTGAAATATAGGATTCACGTGTTCTGATGGATTATATTCATGAAGTCCCAAGACAGGGTCAACCTGTGTTTGTAGAAATTGCTGTTTTCCATGAAGAGAATTGGAATCCTCAAGCCCAGTCATCTTGGAAAACAGCCAGTCCTGGGGCAGCACATAAGCACTAGAGAAATGTTCTTTAGACTTGATAAGGGAGAAGGGCAGTGGTGAAATCACGTTCTTTAGCCCATGAGGAAGTTCAGATGCTGAGCTCTAGCTGAGAGTGACTCAAGAATATGCACCCTGGGGAACACTAAGATGGATCTTATAACTTGGAGGTGAACCAAGCCTAGCCACAGAAGGGCTTGTGTAGCACAAGAGCAGCCATAATTTGTTCTTATTGCAAGCCATCTGTGTGGTAGCTCCTTTTCCTAGATTCATATTCAGTCATTGTTCTCCAAATGCTGAAGAGGCAATGGTGCCTCAGAACAGTATACTCAGCAACTAATTACCTAGGTTCATTCATGATCAGACTTTTTGAGTTAATTCAACAGAACCCACTGACCATAGGAGACAATGTACTAATAGAACCAAGAGAATGAAATCAAGATTCTAATTTGATCTTGGAATTTAAATAGATATCTGGTCATGACAGAGGCTCTTTGAGCATCTATTCTTGTATTCCTAAATAAAGGACTTGAACAAGATGATCATCATGATCAACTATCAGCATTAGTATGTTTTGGTTTATGGCATGTTTTGACATGAAAGAATCATTGTTTTTGAACATCAGTATTGCACTGAGTGGCACATCTGAAGAGGGAGTCATGTCGATTTAAGGAGACCTAGAACTGAATTGGAACTGATGCCACAAGATATCCTTCTTCACTGTTTTTTCTTATAAGAAAAAAGAATTGGCTTCCCATTCTCCTTTACTGTCTATCATAGGAAGACTGTGAAATCCTGTGACCTTCTAAGCAAAGTCTTGATAATTTTCTGGAAAATGAATTGACACAAAAGTAGCTTTTTTATTTTTATTATTTATTTATTTATTTATTTTTAGGAAGATTAGCCCTGAGCTAACCACTGCCAGTCCTCCTCTTTTTGCTGAGGAAGACTGGCCCTGAGCTAACATCCGTGCCCATCTTCTTCTACTTTATATGTGGGACGCCTACCACAGCATGGCTTGCCAAGCGGTGCCATGTCCACACCCGGGATCCGAACTGGCGAACCCTGGGCGGAACGTGCGAACTTAACCACTGTGCCACTGGGCCGGCCCCAAAGTAGCTTTTCTAAAACTCCAAAAAATGTCTCTAGAAAATATTTTATTTCCCACTTGCCATCATTGTTTCTGACTCATCATCATCTTTAAAGTTTTATCCATGACTTTCACATCACAGACCAATGGTCCACAATCAATTGCTTTTAGCTCATATAATCACACTCAGAAGTTTGTTCAATAAAGCAGAGAGAATATATTTCTCAATCTTTTAAAAATACATGGATATATCTTGATTTAAACTTATGTATGAGTCAGAGTTCAGTTTAGAAAACATAACTATGTTAGATACCTTAAGGAAAAAGCGACATAATGTAGGTACTAGGTGTAATGTAGAGGCATAGTAATTGAAAGTGTTGAAGGTACAAGTTCTAAAATGGATCCGAAAGAAGAGCTTTGTTTATGGTCACAGTTGAAGTCATGATAGTTTCAACACCAGGAACCTAAAAGGTGGATTTCCAAAGCCTCATTATAAAAGGGAGAAAGCCAGGTCAATAAGCCTCTTTTTCTTGACAGTCAGTGTTGCTGAAGAATGAACCTGTTATCTCTTGGACTTTTCTAAGCAAAAGCAACATTAAGAATTGCAGGGAAATTGTCTACACCTCACATCTGCCTTCCAATCTTACTTGAATGCCTTGCCTAAATAACCCTAATTCACTTCCAGTGCGCAAGCTTCCAGAAGTCTTGGAAACCAGATTTAACCTTTCCACCCTCTTCAGTAGAAGGAAGATGAAATGGGGATTGAGACTGAATCCAAATATCAATGACAAATTTTTAAAAAATCAGAAGCCTCATGTAATCTGCATTATTTTAATCAAAGAAAATACTCTAGGAAAGGAGACAAAACTTTCTTCAAATCAAAATATTTGATTTGATGAAAATATTGATAATAAGAAACACTCAAAGAACGTGAATGAAGTTTACTCAATTGAAATAGTTTAGGATGTCTCATGGCTTTTTTGTTAACTGTGGAAAGTCTAAATTTTTCAATGAAAATCATTCTAGGAAACGAATCTTGATTTCTTATTTTAGCCTCATGTCATCTTGATTCAAAGCCTGTAGTGACATTGAGAAGCTGCCTTTTCTGAATATTAAAAAAACTCTGTGAAAATTTTCAAGTTTATGCAAATATATTATGTTTTCAGTCTTTTTTTTGACTCAAAAATATTAAAATCTTTACCATATGGGCTAAAGTGAACTATTTCTGGTTTGTTAATAATTTATTTGTTTTGTAAAATGTTACCAATTTTAAGTATTTTAAATTAGTTTCTCACAAATCTATGTGTAATCACAGCTTCATTGATGAATATTCCATTTGACCCCTGATATGCTACATTTTAAGAGCCACTTGTGCTCTAGACATTGTTACTTTTGGAATTCCTTTCTCATATCATTTACAGTTATATACATATTAAAACATATCCACATCTCACATCAAGTATCAATGGATGCTGTAAAATGTTGACAGAATTTTGCATAATTTTTCTTTTGAAATTATTATTGGAACTATGAATGAGCTATGTTTAATTAATGCCTGGTTTTTATTTCTTGAAAATTATCATACAATCTTGGGAGTTCATGTTGAATCAAACATGATGTAACATTCAAACACTTTCCAAAGATTATAAACATCGTTTGAATATCAGTTTCACAGTTAATCAAGTTTACATGCTACATGTGTAGATATTTAATTATAATTTTATTCATTTCGATTTTGTGATGGTGCTTACATAGCTTGAGGATGGTTTCGTTTGTTTTATTTTGGTTTTTACTATCTCAAGTATTCCTATTGGCCCCTGAAAAGCCCTTCAGACTTGTTCATGAAGGCTATGGTGCCTAAAACCAAAACAGCCTGATCTGAAGAGTGATGGAGTATGCCTGGGCCCCTGAGGACAGTCTGTGTCCAGAATGCACAGCATTTGGCTTCTCTGCTTTCTTCTCCATTTTGATTCTCTTTTTCCCAAGCACAGAGTAAATATGTTCGTTGCGCCTGTATTGTGGTCCATTGTTTACATGCGTCAATCATCTTCACATAAGCATCTCCCCAAAGAGTAGTATATTACATGCTATATTCATTGTCTAGGGCTGCCATAACAAAGTACCACAGACCAGGTGGCTGAGCGACAGACATTCATTGTCTCACACTTCTGGAGGCTAGAACTCTAAGATCAAGATGTCGACAGAGTTGGTTCTTGCTGACTAAGGTCTGAGGGAGAGTCTGTTCTATGCCTCTCTCTTAGCTTCCAAAGGTTTATTGGCATTCTTCAGCATTCTTCTGTTTCTGCAATGTTCCTCTGCTCTCTGCCTGCATCGTCACATGGTGTTCTCCCTGTGTGTCTTAATCCAAATTTCCTCTTTTTATAGAAGACCCAGTCATATTGGAATAGGGGTCCACCCTACTTTAGTATGATTTCATCTTCATTTAACTAATTACATTTGCAATGACTGTTTTCAAATAAAGTCGCATTGTGAAATACTGGAGATCAGGACTTCAATGTACGAATTGGTGGCTGGCAAGACAATTGAACCCACAAACACACACAATTGATGTTGAATAAAGTTGTTGTTTTAATGAATGGTCTGTGTACAATGAACGTTTACTTAATCATAGTCTGGTACCTCAGGAAAAAGCCCTCATTCTATGTCACTGCTAGCACTAGGTAACCCACCACAACAAGCAAACTCTGTTTTGTATCCTACGCTAGCTCTTTCCTACCCAAGCCAATGTTTTATTGTATGGGTGGATTTGGGAAAGAAAGAATACAATATCTCATCTTCTTTTGAGCCAAAGCATATTCATTTGTCTGCTTAAATTATCCTATATTTTCCATGTTCTTTGGCATGAAAAAAAAGAAGAAACGTTTTGTTTTATTTTTTTTTTCTTTCTTGGTTTCTCTTTGAAGATTTTCCAACCACTAAGAATGTTGTGCGTTAACAAGGGAAAGCCCAAAATTAAAGGAAGCTGGTGGTTTGGCAGTTGGAAATAGTAAGAAAAAGTTTGCTAAAATATCTTTTCAATGCCATGTTTTGACTTGTTTTAATAGGACTGAATATATCCTTTTATTAGTTGTAGAGAAGCCGATGAATATTTACCTGTCTGTGAGGTGCCTCTATTACAGGGAACACAGAGGGCAGATTCTCTGACTTTGGGACACTGTTCGTTTGCTGAGCGTGGGTTAGCTGAAAACCAGTTTTGGCTCATGTTAGTGGAAAGTCACTCAGTGGAGAGAGGAGTGGAGAGTGTTCCTAGTCCCTTATCTGTATAATGAGTATTTAGTTTCCATGGTCATTGCAAGTTCACATCAACAGCAACAGTGTTGTAACAGAGTTCTACTTTTTATTCAAACTTCTGGCAAGCTGTCCTTTCATTTTGCTTTCTTAAATGGGACAATTGAAGACACGCTGATTTTGTTTTTGAGTGGGCCTGGGTTCAAATGGAAGTTTGGCAACTCTTTCAGTTGTGTTGCTTAAATCCTTGCAGCTTCAATTTGCTAACCAAGTGGAGATGATAGGACTTATCTCACAGTTTTATAACAGTGAAGATGGAAACTAAGTAAGGTCACGTATGGAAAATATACAGCATAGTGCCTAATTTCAACACTTTTGAGAACAATTTCTTCTTCTCGAGATATTTGATAATTTCTTTCTCATTGAGATTTAACAATCTCACTACACTCTATTTTATGTTAGTCTCTGCTTTCCAATCTAAGTTTCCTTTCCAGGGTGGAGTTTTCTTTCATTATGCTACTGATTATCATTTTTGTTCTGTGTATTCCGTTTCCTTATTTGCAGATTATCTATTTCTGATTTATTTTTCTGTGTACCAAATACTCTCTGTGTCCAATTAATTCCTTCTTCTCTCTGGAAGAGTGTCTGTAGTCTTTCTTCTCTTTAATTAGTGTTTTCCACAATGTTGCTTTACTATTTACTGTTTCTGATGGTGATTTTATTGGGCATGGTTGGCTGAATCCCTGGCATCTGTTCCTCCAACCCCCAAACCATGTGTGAATCTTGAGGTTTGCATGTTTGGTTGACCCTTCTCTGAGCTCCAGAGATGAAACCTGCGTGATCCAAGACAACTCACAAAGTGTTATCCCTTTGGGATAACCGGTTCAGGATTGGACACTCAATCTGACTTGCTTCAATCAGACTTAAGCCAAGCTGCGGAAAGGAAACTCTTCCTTCTTCTGGACAACGTTTAGGGTTTATATGTAAATTATGCAACTGTTTTAGCTATTTTGCTACCTTGAAAGAAGCTAAGCTAATACCAAATTCAACCTGACAAGAACTGAAATACTGAGAGAGAAACTGGGAAAGCACACAAGAGCTCTGATCAAACCCTGCCTGAAGCCTGCCCTAAATGAACTTTCAAGTTAAGTGAGACAATATATTTTCTTAAGGGTGAAGTTACTTTCAATTGGATTTTCCTTTACTTAAAACATGCAACATTTTAACCTATTTACTTTGCTATATTATCACTTCCATTTTGTTCCACTGATTTTTTCATTTGTCTGTTTACATTAAACAATTTTAGTGTGTTCTTTTTTTAAATAAGAGTAGAGGACAGCCATTTTCTAAAGTTACACTATATTTTCTGTAAAAATCTTTGGGATAAAAGTGCATCTTTCCTCTTACTGTTTTATAACACTTTTATTATTTTGTAATGTTTTAATAGTTCTATTTTTTCCTTTTATCCGCATTTCCAAAAGGATGATTTACAGATTCTTGTTATTATTGCTAAAATTTGTATTTGTTATTGTTTCAGACAGTCTTAAGTTATTTTAACCCCTTTAGAGCAAGCAGATTCTTCAAATGTACATTCATTTCACCATTGTTAAGGAAGGATCCACAATCTTAATCTTAAGTGGTCTGTGCCAATTGCAGGCATTCACCTCTTTATTGATCAGGCTTTGCATTGCCTGGTTCTTAGGCCTCAAAGTCTGCTATGGCCCCATCCCTGTCAGGGATTGTGACTGACATGAATCCTCATCACTGCATTCAAAATAGCAACTCACATCCCCACCCCAACTCTTCAACCCCTTTATTCTGCTCTATTTCCTTTCTGCAGCACTATTACTGTCTAACATACTTTTCATTTTACTTTCACTATTTTTATTGTTATTGTTTAGTCTCTCACTATTAGAATGTGAGCTTTTCCCATGCAAGGTTTTTTTTTTTTTCTCTTTTGTTTCACTGATGTATTCCAATACTGCCTGGAACATATGAGGCCCTGAATGACCATGGGAAGAATAAATACATACATACATACCTGCACCTGTAAGTTTTTTCATTGGTTTGTTTCGTGTTATGTTTTACAAAGATGGGATTATTATGCACTTTCTATGTACATTCGTTTTTATTTACTCATTAATATAAGCCATGCCTCTACATTATACATGGAGAGCTCATTGTTGTTGTTATTTAAGCTACATAGTATTACCTAATGAGATGCACCATGATTTTACACCATAGTATTACATGATCAGATACACTATCTCTACCCCACTGATGGGCATTAGGGATGTTTCCATTTGTGCCAGTAAGTATTTATCATTATCAATCATTAAGTACTGGTACCACCGTATTTAAAGGATAGCACTGACGCTGGGAATGCTGAGGGGAAAACATTAAAAATTCTTTAAAAGATACATGATAGGGTGAAATGACATCTCATTTTCCACTTAATTGTTTGAATACATTTGAAATTTTATGTCTGCATATGTTTGGGGTCTTTGCCTTTCATTTGCTGTGTAGTGCTAAACATCCTTTGCCTATTTTTTTATTCCTTATTTGTGTCTCTTAACCATTTACAGAAAGTCTCTATTGGTAATGTTAATCCTTTGTCTTTCATGAGTTGCAATTTTTTGCTCAGTCTATCACTGTCTTTTGACATCATACTAATTAAAAATTTTGCATGCTATAATTTTTTTTAACGTGTAACTTTAAAAATACTGCTTACTTGGTCACTTAGAATTTATAGCTAGTTTATTTGGTGTAACTGGGGACTTTCTTCCTGTATTATAAGAGGATACTTTTACTTAAAAGCCACTTCAAATATAAAGGGATGAATTTTTTCTCATTAAAATAATTTATACACAATATATTCACTGAGAATTTAGATATGATAAAGATTTTAGGGTCAATCACTCTTGTAATATTTTGCTGGTGTTCTTTACACAAAGTTCAGTTTTTAAACATTTGAATATAGGTGAATAAAGGATTGTAAGACTGCTTGTTTTTACATCCCTTGGTGTTGTTAGAATTTTTAGAAGAACATTTAAAATCCTTTGCATACTTAAGTTTAGATGATAATAAAATTTAAGACTTGTAGGAGTCAGGATAGGCTGGGCAACCCCGAAACTTCAATGGCTTAACAGATAAAAGATTATTTCTTGTTCACACAATAGTCCAACATAGAGCTAATCCGCAAGATGACACAACTCTCCTAGGAGCCTCCCCTCCAAGTGGCAAATAGGAGTTTAAGGGTCCTTTGATCCTTTTGGCTCTGCCTTCTATATTATTGAGGTCCTTCCATTCAGATGTCAGCCAGAAATACAAATGCAGGATCTCTTCTCAATATTTATGAGCTTGTAAGCATCATACTTCATTTCCAGCCATTCCTTGGCCACTGCTAAGTCACATGACCCACCTCACTGAAAAGATATCCAGGAGGGGTTTAATGAACACATATTCTCTGCCACAAAAATGAATACAAAAGTTGATAGAAGTTATTTATTTTTCTTAAAATTTGATGATTATCACCACAACTAGAAGGACCCACAACTAAAATATACAACTGTGTACTGGGGGGATTTGGGGAGAAAAAGCAAAAAAAAAAAAAAAAAAGATTGGCAACAGTTGTTAGCTCAGGTGTCAATCTTTAAAAGAAAAAAATATTGATGATTATCTACAAAAATAAATCCAAAACTATGCTGAACACAAATCTAAGCCAGTGTCATGATGCCTTTTTTTTTCTTAGCTGCACAACGTTCAGGTGCAAACTCCATTCTAAGACTCTTTCACTACCTAGTAATGTTAACTGGGACTCTAACTGTGTGTCCGATTTTAGAGAAACTCTGACGTCAGGGGTGTTGCCAAAAAGAACATGACTCATGACCACTGAAAATTAGTGTTAGAAACATTTTACATGTTAGTTACATAAAAGTAGCATTTAATATTTGAAAGACTATGATGAATGCTTTACATTTAATCAAATAGCTTAGGATAGAATATATCTGTACATTTGTATATCCATATATCCTCTATTTCTGTCTGTCCATGAAGATTGATTAATTAATAAAGTGATCAAATCCTTTTATTTTACTTTTCGGTCCCTATAATACAAGCCATCAATGAGACCCTGACTGATAACCAGGTCTCTGCAGACTGCCTTATCCATAGCTGAGTCACTAGACTCTCATTTACAGCCTTGGTCTCTCCCATCCTTATGAGGAATGCTCTAGTTATTCAAGAGTAAGATGAAAAACTCAAATTTACCCCCATTTTTGGGGATATTGTCACCTTAACTTTTTGTTGTATTCTAATACTTGTACTAATGCCAGAGATGGAATCTGCCCCTCACACCTCACTTCTGCTCACTGGTCTTCTGTTGTATCCTTTGAACCTCAGCCAAAGCATCCTATTCTTCCAGGTTTCCTCCTAGGACCAAAGTTCTAATCATATACCTCTATCTGGTGGCTGGCACTCTGCTACCCTCTGATAAGCATCCCTGGTATGGTCTGCCTGTGTGGAAACCCAACTTACAGATGTCACTGTCTGTTTGAATAGCCTTTCCTTAAATTGGACCTGTCACATGCCTACTAAAGTCAGCTACCCTAAGCACTACTTGTTTTATTAAACTTCTAATTAATAACCTACACCAGGCTCTGGTCCCTTATGTCCTGTCCCCATCCATGAGACGGTCTAACTCTAAACCCTTCCATTTTCCACTCTGTACAGTTCTCCTCTCATTGATAGGGCCATACTCAGGATTGTTCCAAGTGTAAGCCCAAAATGCTGTTTGTGTGCATGCATACATGTGCATGTCTATGATGTCTGTGTATATACATGTTTACCATATTTGAAAATAAACCATTATAAGGGAGACATTAATTTGGCTGCTTTTGCTCACTTATCTTCATGCGTTTATTTTCATGGCATATGCACTTGAAACAGTTTAGATATCTTTGGTAATTTTTAAATTAAATTGTATTTTATCGGTTGCAACCACTAATATCTTCCCTTCCTTTGTTTATGTTATTAAAGTCAGGGCTTTAGAGAACTCTGGGGATATTAATTCCAGTTTGAACATGCAGAGGGGGCCACCCATGCAATTGTTTATTTCCTCAAATGTATTAGTTTGCTACTGGGTAGAGAGATGCCAAACACTTAGGAACCCAGACTAAACGGTTGTGTAGCACCACGTGGGCTTGGCTTTGGAAAGCATGGCAAGATCAAAGAGACCAAGATATCTGATTTGTTGGATGTGTTATAGCTCATTGCAAATGATGGAATAGAGGGTTAGCATTATCGCTTCTATTGCTCCAACCAAACTTTTGGACCAAAGTTTTCAGGCTCAGGATGGTTCTGCTTAAGGCTTTACTCTGAGAATGCCAGAGAAACAAACATTAAGCTTCTGAAAGGTTTACAATTGTTTTGTCAAAGATTTTGTGCCAAAACTTAGGATATACAGACTTGGTTTTGATCTGTTGCCCAATGTAATTCTTCTTTGTAATTTATATCTCCATACCCCAACTCTTAAAACTCCAGGTCTATGTATCCAACTTTTGTGTAAAACCAAACGATTTACCCCACTCACCCACCAAAATTAATCTACATAATCTCTTCTCTATTTTTGTCTTTAACCCCAGCTCCTACTACACCATTTCTCTTTGTCTCTATCTTTCCTCAACTCACTCTTGCATACTATCCCTCCCACTCTTTGTTAACCAATGCTAGTCATCATAGCGGCCTCTGAATAAATAATACTTCCTAAGGAATGACTGTCCTGGACACCTCCTTCTAATCAAATCCCTATATTTTAATTTCTCATTTCATTCTTCAAAGCATTTATCATAATTTTCAATCATATTTATTAGTGTTTATAAAAATCTATTCTACATCTTCCACACTAAAGGCCCCATGAGAGGTGGTTCATTTGCTTTTTTTAACCACACCATTTTATCATGAATAATGAGTATATAATTATTCACCGATGTGTTAAATGGCAGTATCTCTGAGGGAACTTTCAATATAACAATACCTAACATGCATCCAGTGTCCACCCAGGGACTGATAGATCCTAGTTCTTTCCCTCCCTCCACAGTCTACTCCCATCCCTGCAGTTTTCCCCATCCTAAACTTGATTGTCCATGGTAAACTATTAAGACCGAGGTTGACGTTCCCTAATTGCTGGTCACTCCCACTGGCTGAATCAAACCAGATTCCAAAGGAAAGGGAGCCACTGATTTACTTTCACAAATGCCAGTCTTCTTAAGTGTGTAGAAGTGTAGCAAAGGAGAACAAGTAGAAGTTGAAGGATAATGGCCAATTCCTTGTTCAGAAATGAAAAGACTTTGAAGTCCAAAAAGTTGGGTGCAAAGGCCAAGTTCACTGCTTTCTCTCTGTAGACTTTGGGCAATTAAGGTAAATGTGTGAGTAGATTTTCTTACATATGTAAACTGGGAATGCCAGTATCTATGACCCAGGGTTGTGGTCAGGAAGGAAACATTATGTTCTAACAGTTCCACACACAACATTGCTTGGCATATAACGTTTAATAAATGATAATTCACTTCCCTTCCCTTTTGAACTAACGCATTTTAATCTAGAAATATGAAGCAATTGGCTAGGTGACACCGATTAATCAGAACTGTTAGATTAATTACGGAATCGTACTTAGGGCTGGCTGATAAAATTAAAAAAATACAATGTGGTTTTAGTTGATAAATCTGGCTGGCCTAGTTGCACTTCTACTTATTCCTTCAAGTGATTCATGATTATTTAATGGCGTTTACACAATTGAGCTCACATTTGAAAATTGTGATCTATTTTTCTTATCTCTTGAAAACTCTTACAGTGACAAAACATACTGATTTCAACCAGAGAATTTTCTAAAATGTTTTAGAAAGCAGAAATAATTTCCATGTTATCAAATCCATTACACTATGTATTGGGTAATTGTCCTCCACCAAAATATTTAAAATACATGATCACATAACCAGAGTTTTATTACATGAGGATGATATAGGAATAACTAAAATCTGCTTTAAATCAATCTGAAAATTGTATTTATTTATTTATTTTACTGCAGCAACACTGGTTTATAACAGTATATAAATTTCAGGTGCACATCATTGTATTTCGATTTCTGTGTAGATTACATCGTGTTCATCACCCAGAAACTGATTACAATCCATCAGCACACACCTGCACCTAACCACCCCTTTCGCCCTTTCCCCTCCCCCCTTCCCCGCTAGCAACTACTAATCCAATCTCTGTCTCTAAGTGATTGTTGTTTTTACCTTCTATTTCTGAGTGAGACTATACAGTATTTGACTTTTTCCCTCTGACTTACTTTGCTTAGCATATTACCCTCAAGGTCCATCTATACTGTCCCAAATGGCCAGATTTCACTGTTGTTTTTTTTTTTATGGCTGAGTTAGTATTCCATTGTGTATATATACCACATCTTTATCCATTCTTCTCTTGATGGGCACCCAGGTTGCCTCCAAGTCTTGGGTATTGTGAATAATGCTGCAATGAACATAGGGGTGCATGTATGTTTACACATTCACGTTTTCATGTCTGACTGGGAAAGGGAAACAGTAGAAAAAAATAAACAAATGTATTACATCAAACTAAAAAGCTTCTGCACAGCAAAGAAAATCGTCAACAAAATGAAAAGACAGCCTAACAATTGGGAGAAGATATTTGCAAACTGTATGTCTGATAAGGGGTTAATATCTAAAATATATAAAGAACTCATACATCTCAATAACAAAAACACTAACAACCCCATTGAAAAATGGGCAAAAGATCTGAATATGCATTTCTCCAAAGAAGATATACAGATGGCCAACAGGCACAAGAAAAGATGTTCCGCGTCATTAACTATGAGATATCACCCCACTCCTATCAGAATGGCTATAATTAACAAGACAGGAAACAAGTGTGGGAGAGGATGTGGAGAAAAGGGAACCCTCATACACTGCTGGTGGGAGTGCAAACTGGTGCAGCCACGATGGAAGACAGTATGGAGATTCCTCAAAAGGTTAAGAATAGAAATACCATATGATCCAGCTATTCCACTGCTGAGTATTTATCCAAAGAACATGAAATCTGAAAATTTTAAAGGAATAAGAATTCACTAAGTTTATATCATTGCTTATAGAATGAAATCCATAGTTATTCAACTATTATTAAAGAATTTATTAGCTTATACTTTAATTTAAGAACAAATACCCATATAGCTTGATCTAGTTAGTAAGCAAACTATGTTGCAACCAGGACCAAAACCAACATTGAGCCTATTCAGGGAAAAGGCACATTATGATTAAAATTATCAAGAAAAATGTTGCTTGTGCAAGGTACTGTGTAACTGCATTGAGATTAGAAATTTTTATCTGTAAGAAACAGTAGATATTTTCTCCAATTTTAAAATATGATCTTATAACGTGACAATTTGAAATGTTTTACATTACATCACTGACTTCTGGAATGATTATTATTCAAAATAACACTATCTTCTCATAAGAATTGTTTTCTTAACTTTAATAATAAATTAAATTACCATAGATGGTGCAGTCTATGTATAAAGTCTTCAACTATAAGTTGCAAGGAAGTACTAAAGATGTGTTTTCTCTAATTAGAAGCTGATCATTTACCTCCTGACTTCTCCTTATTCATATTCATAAACACTAATTAACATTAGGTTTGGAAATCAAAGACAGCAAGCCCCAAATAACGTGGGCCTAAACAATGCAGAATTTCTTTTTCTGTCACGTAAATGTAGCCTGTATGGAGGCTGCACATTAATCAGGAAGCAGGAAATGTCTATCTTCTGTTTTATAATCTTAAGCACACAACTTTCACCTCATGCTCTAAGATGGTTGCTCCAACTCCATCCATCATGTCACCATCCTCCAGCAGAAAGGAGGAAAAGAGTAGGAGAAGGGTAAATCACTCCCTTTAGGAAAACTTGCCAGAAGTTATCCAGAATACTTCTACTTTTATCACAAATTGGCCAGAATTTAGTCTTAGTGACCAGACCCAGCTTGTCTGAGAGGCTGGGGGCTTTTTAGCCAGTCAGTCCTGGTGGCTATCTATTTTTACTGTAGAAGAAGAGAAGAATGAATATTGGACAGAAACAACACTTACTCTCTGCCACACATCTGCACACTTGAAAAGTTTTCAACTCTAGGTAGCAAGATATAACATTTGAGTTGTCTTTCCTCGGTAATAGTTGGGCACATATTTCCTAGTTTCTCTCCCATGTATTTATATGTATTAGGCTGCTCTGAAGTATGAAGGAGAGGCATAGAGGGAATCCTGATTTGGCTAAGCCAGCCATGTAACCAGGTTTCCTTTGCTAGTTCTCACCAACAAAATATGAATATATGTAAATTGGATCACTTTAGGTAAGGTTTCCTCACCTGTAACAAAGGGCATTCCCATTTCTTTCTCTAAGCATTGTATGTCCGTAATTGAGGCTTAGTACCGTGTGAGTCACACTGATATCCTCCTAAGGGTAAAGACCATGCATGGAGGAAGAAACAGCCAAGAGAACCAGAGAAAAACGAAGCTGGATCTTTTACCTCCCATGGCAGGTTCCTCTTTGTACCTCAGGATCATGAAATAGTTACATGAAATAACTTTCCTTAATGTAGTAATGCTCATCCAGTTTAGTCAGGGTTTTCCGTTTATTGCATCCAAGGCAATCTATTTAACACAAAGTCAAACTGATACACTTATGACTTCCTGATTTTCTACTCTCACTCCCTATTCTTTGCCAGTTATTTTTCCTTCTGCTAAGTAAAATAAAAGATATGTTTAATATCTAGATACTCCATATGTACTTAAGGCATGCAACTTCCTGAAGGGACAGTGATTATCTGCTCACTCTTTGTTTATATTGCAACAGTAATGCTTTACATAAAACTAGCAATATCCAAAGGGGTCTTGGTAAGAGCTGGAAAGGTCTTGACCTAACCCATTATATGTATAATGTGTGTGTGATGAAGCTTGGCCCTGAGCTAACATCTGTTGCCAATCTTCCCCTTTTTGCCTGATGAAGATTGTCCCTGAGCTAACATCCATGCCAATTTTCCTCTACTTTCTATGTGGGATGCCACCACAGCAAAGCCTGATGAGCAATGTATAGGTTTGTGCCCAGTATCCAAACATTCGAACCCCAGACCACCAAAGCAGAGTGTGTGAACTTAACGACTACACCACCAGACCAGCCCCTGCCCATTATATATTGTTGGTGGAGGATGGGAATGTGAAAAACACAAAGGCTCATCAATACCCTCGCCAATATCTTTATATCAATAAAAATATTTCCTTGAGAAAACTGCAACGGCCACCCTCATTCAATGAGGAACTGCTAAAATTTAAGAGACAATGCAAATTGTAGAGTTTAGAAGAATTTTTCATTAGCTAACGATCTCTTTAAGAAGATGTTATACCAGCCAAAATAGTGGTAATGCATCATCTGAGAACTACATTGATTAATACTGTAAAACATCATTCTTCTCTGCTTCCTCCCAGTTTCTCTTCTTATTTCTTTACATTCCATCCATCATTCTTTCATCTTCTTCTCTTGCTTAACCCTTCCTTTCTCTTCCTCTGTAATTCTCCATTATATTTCTAGTTTCTCCCTGTTTGTAGCCAACATATGTTCATGCTCTTTCTTCTTCCTGTTCATATTGTGTTTATTCAATCTTTAAAACCAAATTCAAATAATGATATTCTTAATTCTCCTAAGTTGAAACCATTGCCCACACCTCTTAACTCCCGTTCTGCTTAGTCATGTACCAATCAAAGGCATATATCATCTTCCGCATTGACTTAGATTTTGCCATTGGTGTGTAAAGGCGTTGAAAACGTAACAGATGATCATATTCTACACAACACTTGAGCACTCATACTGATTAAAATAATTTTTTGAATAAAGCATTTTGTTCCAAACTAAAAATTTTCAAATTTTCTGAAGGTACAATGGAGTAAGTTCATCATTAAATTATTCTTGATTTTCATTTGTCTTTTGACTATTTCTTTCCTTAGAGATTCATGAGTCCTAGCAGGAACTCATGCGTAAATTCTGATAAATGAGGATGAATGTTACGAAAGCAAAATCATCTGGCCCGGAAGCTCTAAGTTCTCCCAGCTTTGCCCTTTTACTTTAAACCTACCTTTTCTTGGGATTTGCATAACTCCTTTATCAGTTTCCTTAGCTATGAAATGAGTGCAGCCCATTTCTCAGGGTAACTGGAATCAATTGGGTTATATATTAGAATATTAGTGAACATTTCTCAAAGACTTCTTTTATGCCAGCCTTTGTTTAAACTTTTATAAATGTCAGCTGGGTTTTCTCCTTCCAGCAACACTTTGAGAAAAGTACTAGGTAATATTATCTCACTACACATAAGAGAAATTAGTAACTTACCCACAATCTTTAGGCAGCCAAATGACAGAGCTGAGTTTCAAATTCATTTGCTCTGACTCCAGAGATATATTCTTAACCAGAACCTCAAATCTGTTTATTTATAAAGATGGTTTGGCATATCATTGTACAAATATCAGAAACTCTTATTTCTGTATGGACCTCTGAAGGCCATGGCTGGTGACATAGTACAACTTAGGAGCTTTAAGTATATAACTGTGAAGCAGCTGGGCTTTTTCTTGAACGATGAGGTGGCTTTTCCTTCATATTAATGGCATTGTGCCTTACTCTTCCGTAGTGGGCGTGATCTATAAGTGACCCCTATAGTTCTGCTATGCCTTTGTGAGGAATTAGAGAAAAATGGAAGAGATGTGTAACACTACTGTTTTCTTCACCCATACTCATTCTTTACTCACATAGCCTATGTAATGCTTGTTTCTTGGTTCAGTAATAAACCAAAGCCCAAGCAACTCAAGTCTGTAATTTATACCAGTTTGCATACTCATACACTCCATAATTGGATCCAGATGAGGCCCTCGTAATTCATTTCAACTCCATGTGTGCCCAGCACTGCTAAATGTGGACTCTGTTTTAAATAAAAATTAATGGTATGTGTATTCATTGGCTTATAATTTTATTACAGAGAACCCCACAATTAAGTGAATAATTTGAGAAAAATACCAAGCAGCATATCTCCAAAACTAAAATCCAATCCTCTAAGTCCAACTGTGTACCAGACTTCCCTATTTGGATGTCCCAACATAAAGAGTAGACCCACATTCAAAATTATACTCAGAGTTGCTACTCCTTTCCTACTTCCATCCCCAACATTTTGTTTTTGTTTTTGTTTTTTCCCAACGTTTGAACACTTAGGCACTTGAATCCTCCCTCATCTTTGATCACAGAATTGTAGAATTTTATAAAGTACAAGAGATCATAGATATAATCTAGTCCAAACTGAAGGCCAGGGAGACCAGGCTTTTAAATGTCTAATTAATTATTAGTTTTACAATATCTACATTAGGAAGATATTTTACATTCTTCTCTTTCATTCTATTTCTGCTGCTGCTTCATAAGACCATTGCTTTATTGCTCACAGAGATATTCCTACAATGACCAGATGATTAATAAAGTTTCCAGCTCCCTTTCAGTTATGAGGATAAAGTGATACCTTATCTTTTCTTCCTCTAAGGATATTATATAGTCTATTAATTTTGACAAATGTTGAATGTAAGTTTATATCAAAAATGCTTCTGAGGTTTAATCTTCTTTCCTATGTGGGAATATAAAGTGATGCTCACAAAAGACCTAGCTAAGAACATTCATTAGTTTGGATGGAAAGTAGAATTTGAATGTTTAGTAGAACTAGGTTTTAGTTTCAGTGCACAGTTGACCTGAAGAGAAAGTCATTAAAAAACGATACGTGATAAGATCAATATGAAAGTAAAATAAAATAGAGAACCCCATTAATAAAAATCAGGCAGTAAGAGGTGAGTGACATTATTGGAGAGAAAGCATTGTGTGAGCAGGCAGAGGCTGATAAGAAGAAGACTCAGTTGGTTTACTAGCACCTCCATTAGAACTGTCCCGGGTCTCATCCAAAATGGGATGAGAATTCATATAATTGATGATTGATAATTTTGTATATATTTTAACCTTACAGGTAGAATAAAACTTGTAGTCATTTTGTACCTTTATGTATGTTCTATGTTTGGGGACTTTTTGTTTATTTCAATAACTTAAAATAATTTGATTAGCTATGTTTGTAAGTTTAATCTCTTAAGTTATGTGATTAAGTGCTTAGAAAGATTTTGTTTACTGGATTTATAAGACTATCATGTCAAGGTTTTAAAGTGCTTGAGAAGATTAGTAATATCGAATAAATTAATGTTAATTTGAAATGTTTATTAAAATGGATTAACTAAATTTAAAATTGGAATTATTTTTAATAGAATTTATCAACTGGACTTAATTGAAAACTTAGAAATAACTGGAAATATTTTCTAATTTTTTATAGAGTAAGGAAATTGACTTAAACTTGCAAAGAAAATAAAACATTTTAAATTTGCATGTTTGAAAATAAATACTAATTAAACCAATAATAATTAAAACACAAAATATGCCAAACAAAGATTCCTTTGGATATATGCTCTATTAAAATAAAAAAAATAGATAGTAATTGTCAGCTGATTAAAAAACATAAGAAACATGAAGAAATGAAAAGGGCTTTCTCAGCTATCTATAAATAATAGAATATTTAAAATAATGCATATAAAATGGTAAGTAAATTCCCCTCATTAGTTCATTCAGTCCTGTTTATTCCAAAGGATCTTGGGTCAGCAATGTACTTTCATAAATTACATCTGCTTCCAGACTAAAAAGGTCCTGGAAATTCTGATGCAGCCAACCATGGCAGCCTGAAAGTTGTCAAGAGGATATCAATATGAAAGCCTGTGCCTGAGTCTATTTTACTTAATTAAGCATAATTATTGAGCACCTGGATAATTTCTAAGTAGACTGAAAACTGAAACATTGATTACTAAGCATAATTTCAAGTTTATATATTTTTATTCCTTATCTTCCATGCTACATAATGAATCTATTTTGTGGTCCTGTTACCGAATATGTCCAATTTTCTCACTTTAAGAAGGTATAGAAGGGGCTGGCCCCATGGCTGAGTGGTTAAAGTTCTGCATGCTCCACTTTGGCTGCCTGGGGTTTGAGGCTTCAGGTCCTGGATATGGACCTACTCCACTCAACAGCCATGCTGTGGAGGCATCCCACATACAAAGTAAAGGAAGATTGGCACAGATGTTAGCTCAGGGCGAATCTTCCTTACAAGGAAAAAAAAAAGAAGGTATAGAAAAGATGTGTGTGGTTAAGAAAAGTTGTTTTATGTATTTCTGTGAAGACTGTAAAATTTGGGGGTTATCTGTTGCATGTAACAGAGATAGTGACTGGATAAAATTCTTCACTTAACATGTAACTTCATTAAGTCTGGGACTTTTATTCAATAGTAAATATTGAATTGAACTAAGTACTTTACCCTAGGTCCTTGGTTCTCAAATATTAGCACACATCAGATCAACCTGGAGGGCTTGTTAACACACCAACTGCTAGGACCCACTCTCACAGTTTCTGATTCACTACATCTTGGATGGAACTTGAAAATTTGTATTTCTTTTAAATTTCCAGATTGTGCCACATCTGTTGCTCTAGGACCCACACTTTTAGAACTATTGCCCTTTATAAAGTCTGGGTGGCCTTTGCCCCTTAGACCACTAAAAGTATATGCTGCCCACCTTTCAGCCTTATTCACAAGTTTTTTGCATTTATTCAGACATAAACAATGCTATATATCTCTGTAATTATTATAAATTCTCATCCAGAAAACAATCAAGTAAACAGCCATACAAAAGATCCTACAATAAACAACTGTTCCAGTCAACGTGGTGGTTGTGCCTGTTATCAATTTCTTGTCTTCTAGCTACACATTCACTCTTCATTGCCTGCCCTCAGAAAAAGGATCTGGACCCTTTGAAGAGCTGCCAGACTGTAAAGATTTGTCAGCAGAAAGAGCAAGAGAGACATTGAAGGTGGAAGGAGCTTCTTTGCTGATTTCAGTATGCTCTCTGTGAACTCCTTCATTTTCTGTCTCCTTTTTTCTTTTTTTAATTAATTAATTACTTAATTAAAGTATCTTGCTCACTTTTTTATTGAGGTTATGATAGTTCACAACGTTGATAAATTTCAGTTATACATTATTATTTTCCAGTCATCTTATAGGTGTGTCCCTTCACCCTTTGTACCCACCCACCATCCCTTTACCCCCTGGTAACCACTAATCTGTTCTCTTTGTCCATGTGTTTGTTTATCTTCTACACATGAGTGGAATCATACAGAGTTTGTTTTTCTCTATCTGGCTTATTTCGCTTAACATAATACCCTCAAGGTCCATCCATGTTATTGTGAATGGAATGATTTTGTCATTTTTTATGGCTGAATAGGATTCCATTGTATATATATATACACACCACATTTTATTTATCCAATCATCAGTCGACAGGCACCGCTTAGGTTGCTTCCATGTCTTGGGTATTGTGAATAATGCTGCAGTGAAAAACAGGGATGCATGAGTCTCTTTTAATTGTTGATTTCAAGTTCTTTGGGTAAATACCCAGTAGTAAGATAGCTGGGTCATATGGTATTTCTATTTTTAAATTTTTGAGAAATCTCCATACTGTTTTCCATAGTGGCTGCACTAGTTTGCATGCCCACCAGCAGTGTATGAGGGTTTCTTTCTCTCCACAATGTCTCCAACATTTGTTATTTTTTGTCTTGTTTATTATAGCCATTCTAATGGGTGTAAGGTGATATCTTAGTGTAGTTTTGATTTGCATTTCCCTGATGATCAATGATGATGAGCATCTTTGTCTCCTTTTTAACTAACTTCTTTTCCTATTAAAACAATATAGGCTATTGTAGAATGCTTAAAAAATGAAGATCCTTATAAAGAAATTAAAAGTCATGTATCAACCCATAATTCAGAGATAACTAGTGTTAACATTTTGAGTTATTTCGTCTCTGTCTTTGTGTAATTACATTGGTCTTGGATCTGCACCTGTTGCACTCCTGCCACAAAGATGCTCCAATTTATCCATGGCTTCTATTATATTGTGCCCCAGAAGCTGTCAGAGCTGATGTGGGAAACTCTTGTTGCCCCTTCCCTGAAAATATGGCCCTATTTTATCAGTGGTGCTGCCACCGCAAGCATAATGGAATCTCAGAATACTAGAAATAGTTTGGTACTTGATTCTTATATTTAATAACAAAGATACAGAAATTTCAGGGAAGAAATAGTGTGAATCCCCTTTAACCACACAGGAGAAAACTTCCACTTTTCTGAACGTCCTTCATTTACAAACAAAACTGTAACAATAGCAGCTAGTATTCAGAGAGTTAAAGTGGAAAAGGAATAAGTATGAACTAACTCAGAGAGAAAAAGGATCTACACAGAATGAAAAAATAGAATAAAGCTTCGTAAGTGAGGTTTTATTTGGGTCTTGAAAGAGGGCTTGACTTAAACAAGCACAGAGAGGTGGGAAATTACTTAATAAAAATACATAGGTAGAAAAGTGTAAGAATTATTATAAAGATAATCAATAGTCTTATATGACCACAACTTGACATATACAATTCAACTGAAGAATTTTTCTGCTTCTGAAATAGATTATCAACAATTCCAATAATAGTTTTACAACATACACAGCAAAATGGATTGATTAGTTTGTTACAGCCAAGATCACTGAGACAGGAAATATAAAACAATTCTATTCATTGTAAAATTACATTACTGTTTAGTTTCAAGGTACACACTAAATGAATACATTTTTCTCTGATTTAAAAAAATGGCAAAGTTTTAAAAATCACAAATACAAAGCACCCGGAAGAAGACACGGGGAAAAGTTTCACGATACTGGATTTGACAATCATTTCTTGGCTATGACACCAAAAGTTATGTGAAACAAGAGCAAAAATAGACAAATGAGACTACGTCAAAGTTAAAAACTTTTGTGCATCAAAAGACATGATCGATAGAATGAAAAGACAACCTATGAAATAGGAGAAAATATTTGCAGATCATATATCTGATAAGGGGCTAATATCTAGGACATAGAAAGAACTACAATTCAACAACAAAAAATCAAATAACTCAATCAAAAAATGGGCAAAGGAATAGACAATTCGCCAAAGATAGTATACAAATGGCCCATAAGCATATGAAAAGATTTTCAATATCACTAATCATCAGAGATTAGATGATGATTAGTGATAGAGATGATAACTAGTAATCATCAAACCAAAATCACAATGAGATGTCACTTCACATACATTAGGATGACTAGTATCAAAAAAACCACAAAATAACAAGTGTGAGGATGTGGAGAAATTGGAACCCATATGTACTACTGGTGGGTTTACTAAATGATACAACTGTATGTATGGAAAACACTATGGAGGTTCTTAAAAAAATTAACAATAGAACAACCATATGATTCAGCCATCCCACTTCTGGGCATACAGCCAAAAAAATTGAAAGCAGTGTCTCAAAGAGATATTTGCACACCTATGTTCATAGCAGTAGTGTTCAAAACAGCAAAGAGGTGGAAGCAACCCAAATGTCCATTGACAGATGAATGGATAAATGAAATATGGTATATGCCTAACAGTGGAATATTACTCAACCTTAAAAAGGAAGAAAATTCTGTTATATGCTACAACATGGATGAAACTTAAGGTTCATTATGTTAGGTTCACTATACTAAAAGAAATAAGGCAACCACAAATAGACAAATACTAAATGATTCCACTTATAAAAAGATCTAGTCAGATTCATAGAGACAGAAAATAGAACAATGGTTACCAAGGGCTGTGGGGAGGGGGGAAAAACGAGTTGTAGTTTAATGGGTACAGAGTTTCAGATTTGCAAGATGAAAAAGTTCCAGAGATTTGTTTGACCACAGTGTGAATATACTTAATACTACTGAACTGTACACTTAACAGATAGTTAAGATGGTGAACTTTATGTCTGTGTTTTTTACCACAGTGAAAAAAATCACAAATTTAGTGATTTGTAAGTAGCCTTATAGGTGCTTTAATTCAAGCCCCACGTTTCAGGGATGATAGAACCAAGACACCAGAAGGTGGGAAAACTTCTCAGATCATCCAGCCAGCCGAGGAAGAGAGTTAGGATGGGAACTCATACCTCCCAACAGGTATCTGCATCTGCTCACTTGGTCCACTTGTGGTTCTTGGACAATCTCTACACCTGGCATTGAAAGTCTAACATCTCTTGATGTTTGATGAAGAATGAATATGTGATGTGAAAGTCAGGAGGGTAAACCTTGACTCAATGTGCAGCATTTTTCTAAAAGGAGATGGATGTTTTTGCTTTGTTAAAACTTTAAGACAACATTGGCATGATATTTTTTCATCACATATTTGTATTAAGTACTCTCATTGCTTAAAGTCTTTTGGCTACAGTTATAAATGTAAATATTCAGATAATCCTCATCATTATAACCTTCAATATAAAGTGCAAGATTAAACAGATCTAAACGCTTCCCTATAAATACCTCTGGTATGCAGAACACACACACATACATCATCTGACAGAATAGGTCTTCCTTTCAACCCTAGGTAATGCCAAATTCTAATTCTATAAACTGAGTAGGAAATGTTAATATAAGGAGATGAAGGAAATTGAGATTGTGTCTATCATTTTCACAAATCAGGTGCCACTCTCAAAGCTTTGCTGTTCCTTGTGTACATCTGGACAAGGACGCTGACACTGGGAGGTACATGGAGAAAAGTTCAGAGCTTGAGTAAAGGAGAGGAAAGTAGAAGTCTGAGTAGGATCGAGTAGGTAGGTATTGGAGATAAAAATGGTCCAAAAGAACTCCGGAACATAGACGAAATCAGGCTTGCAATACAGAGTAAATATTTGCTTTAGAATCTCTTATTCAGAAATGGGCATGTGCTAGACAGAGTGCTAATAGTTAGGGTTACAGATATAAAAATACATCTCCACGGGAGAAAGAAGAGTCAGGAATTCAAGCTCACTTTGCAGTCACTGTTAATTTTGGATATCCAGAGAACTTTTAGGAACAACACTATGAAATAATCCATGCGACACTGTAAAAATGGACAGCAAAAAATAAGATTTTTAACATCTTAACATTAGAAGTTGGGAGAGGCTTGCCACTTTCTTATGAGCTAATTTAAGACTTATAACTTTGATGAGCAAAGTATCAATAAGAAGGATAGTTCAGGGGAAAATTATCTTTGAGGAACAGAGTAAAACGTCAACTCACCAGCCACTGGAGACATGGAGCCCACACAGGAGACAGAAGAGCTGCTGCAAAGGCCAAAGGGCAAGATGGAAACATTCACTTTAACTAGTGGAAGAAGAAGATGAATTGTCATAAGAGTGATCAGTAGGTGTGAACTTTCCACTATATAAGTGAACACCAAAGGGAGATAGAATGTCAGCCATGTTTCACATGACAGCCTAACATTAGTTTCACCCAATTTGATTGTCATCTCTGGACTTAGCCATCAACCAAGTCAATGGTAGAAAAGGAGGTAAGAGGACAGTATCTTAAATAATTGTCAAGATCATCATTTCATAAATGACATATCAGTATGGACGGGTTTTACCACCATTAGAATTAACAAAGAAAGCGATCTCCATGTCCATCACTGATTCAACAATTCCTGATTTCAAAAGTTTGAATGCACACCTCTTGGAGTAGTTCCTGGTAGCCACCCAGCTTCTATTGAAGTTCTTCATGAACGTGACTGTGTCTGTTTCATTTGCACGGTATTTTAAAAGATTTTAACAACTTCAATTGGTTGCAGGCCCTATTCCTAATAAAGCATTGTTGTTTATATCATTACTAAGAATCTTTTTCACATATATTATTGCTATAACACAGAATAAAAAGTGTACACATCCCCTCCAGGTAGAAGCCACATGTTTTGTTAAAGATGAGAGAATTATATTCATAATTCTTTCATTCGCATATTAATCCACAAACATTTATAATTGACTTTTTATGCCCTAGGCATTTTGCTAGTTTCTGTCTGGAGATGCAAACAAAAAATAAGTCATAAAGTTCTAGGGGCTGGCCCCGTGGCCGAGTGGTTAAGTTCGCGCGCTCCGCTGCAGGCGGCCCAGTGTTTCGTTGGTTCGAATCCTGGGCGCGGACATGGCACTGCTCATCAAACCACGCTGAGGCAGCGTCCCATATGCCACAACTAGAAGGACCCACAACGAAGAATATACAACTATGTACTGGGGGGCTTTGGGGAGAAAAAGGAAAAAATAAAATCTTTAAAAAAAAAAAAAAAAAAATAAGTCATAAAGTTCTTGAAAATCCCACAGTATAATGGGCAAAACAAATATGCAAAGAGATAAATACAATGCATTGTTGTAGAAGATAAATGAAATGTGGGGCAAAGGGTGAGGAAAAACAAAGGAAGGAAGTTCTGTCTTGGGGGACAGAAAAGGCTGCATTGAGGAAGTGATACTTGAGCAGGGTCTTGGGAGAACCTTCTAAAGGTGCAGAAAACGTAGGAGAGTACAGAGTCAAGACTATGGGCCCAAGTACAAAATTGCAGAAGGTTTCCAAGAGCAAAAGTCTTGTCAGGTAGGGTTTAGGCAACCTGAGAAGATCTTTCCATTTCATCCACAGGAAGGAAAGCTAAATTTCCAGTGAAGACATATGAAGTGTCTTTTGATTTTTTTATATTCAGATAAAAATTATGAGTCTACCCTATATTAGAGCTTGACTTGTGACCAGAAATGTTTAAGACAGGGTCAATGTGGAGCAAAAGTTTTACTGAAATGACCAGGTGCCAATGCCAGATACTAAATTGCTCTAGTCTTTGCATGCTGTTTAAAATAAATCTTGAGGGGCCGGCTCCGTGGCTGAGTGGTTAAGTTCGCACACTCCACTGCGGTGGCCCAGGGTTCGGATCCTGGGCGCGGACATGGCACTGCTCATCAGGCCACTTTGAGGAGGCATCCCACATCCAAAAACTAGAAGGACGTGCAACTAAAATATACAACTGTGTACAGCGGGGTTTGGGGACATAAAAGCAGGAAAAAAAAATGATTGGCAACAGTTGTTAGCCCAGGTGCCAATCTTTGGAAAAAAGAAAAAGGAAGATTGGCAACAGCTGTTAGCCCAGGTGCCAATCTTAAAAATCAATCAATCAATACATCTTGACCTCTCCAAGACTGAATGATGCTCATTTCACGATGAGCGCAAATCATATATAGAGGGTGATGTGTTTACTACATGGCCTTTCCTTCCAAAACACTGAATGCTGGAGTCCATCTAATGATTTGACAAGTTAGAGATGGGGACAGGTGAAAATATACCACCAGATGGCTTTGCCTACCAGTGACTACACAGCATGATGCTTTCTTTACCTTTTCCCCCAAGGCTACGCATGTAACTAAAATTAATTTTTGTATAATGAGCCAGCCCACAATGACCAAAAAATACCAATAGAACAATTTTTTAGACATCGTAAAATTTGAAGAGTGAATCACTGTTGGATGTTTTTACCTTCATAAAGCAAGAGGCTGACCAACACCATCGCAATGTTTTTTACAGCTTGATATTAGTATCTGCTGAAGTTATACAATACACTTTTCTGCAACAATTGACATTATAAAGAGCAATATTTTAAAAATAATCCAGAATGCTCTTTAATTGCTATAGCAAAAAATAAAAATATAATCTCATTTCCCATATTACAATGCATCCTTATTTTTCTTTATTCAGAGACTCAGTTGAATATATATGTAAAAAATAATGATATAAAACTTATTTCCCAAGATGTATGCATGCCCTTTGCAAAGAAAACAACAAAACACCAGGTTTAACATAAAACAAACATGAAAACTTCACATTTTCTAATATGTTTATGGTATTAGGAGAATTTCTTATGACTAGCCTTTGCCCACATTGTACATTTTCATCTTTGTACAAAAGATGCTCAGCAGCATTTGTAGATACTCACAAATAAACAAGTGGTCTTTATCTAATCTACCATGTTTCCAGCTATAATTCCATTTTCATTGAAAGGGAAAAAACTTCTTCCTGAATTTGAAACCCTCTTTTGCTTAGCATTTCTTGGAAATTAGAACAGACAGTTTGAGATCATGAATAATTACATAAGACAATAGAACTCTGCCACGTATAAATACAACTCCGGGGATGACAATCTCTGAATAATGCGTTGGAGACTTGTTTTCTCATTAGGACGTGAGTTATTTTTATAATTTCCTACAGGAGCCATTTAGGACAGTACAAGGTTCAAAAGGAAGGCCAGCTAGTAAAGATACAGACATTATTTTTGAGTTTACTCCTATGAAAGGATCTCTCTGGCACCATTGTTATTTTAGGAGACAAATTGTTACTGTAGAGGAGAATGAGGTCACGTTAAATTACATAAAATGATTCCAAAGAGATTTCATCATATACTAAAATGGTTTTGAAGAAATAATTCTCCTCTGTAGGTTAATGAAAAGTACAGTTTTAAAAAAAACTCAGGTTCCACATTTTATGAGCATGATTATTGAGAAAAGAGAATTGAAAAGAAAATAAAGACCTGCTAATTAAAAAATAATAACCCTGATAATTAGGGGTTTACACCCTCAAGCATTTTTCAAATACAAGTGAATCCTGTCTGATGTAGGTAAGCAGATCTAGGAGGGATGCTGCAAATGAGACCACACAGACTGCCTGTGACAAAGTTAGGATTAAGAGTTCTTGCCTCTTCTCGTTCCAATGGGCCAGCTTTCTACCAGTTACTCCTCATTCAAGGACTGATTTCAGGGCCGGAAGCAAACACATACTCATGAAAATCTTCAAATGGGCCATGCTTTTGTCTTAAACTCTTTAGTATAAAAGGGCTTTGTGTGTTTTTTGAGAATAATACAAGTAAACTAGGAAAGAACATATTGTTTCAAATAACAATAAGAATGAAAATAGATTTGCTTCTCACTTCCTGAATTTTCTCAAACTCAACTTTATCTTAGTTGTCCGATTCATTTCCTTTCCTAATTTAGAATGAAATTTGAAATTTATTTATAGCTTTATTCAGCCAAAATTAACTCAGTAGATAGGTCAAGTTACCTATGACACCTTGTACCTTCTTTTATCTATTAATTGCTGTAGTCACATCATTTCCCATGGGGGAAATTAGACCAGACGGACTTACCATATTTTGTTCTATGGAAAAGCTTAACATACTTAAAAGAAAGAAAATTTTAAAGAAGATGGCAAATGTAAATTGTGAAGTCAGAAATGCTATCAATAAATAGACACACATTGAAATTGATAAAAATGGCATCCAAAGAGCTTAATAGGAAAAGTATCAAATCCAACAGTCCAAAGTTAAGATTTCTCTCTGACATCTCACGATTAATATTCAGAAGACTCTTGAATAGCTGTACCACAGGAAGAGCAGAGATACCATTGCAGGGGTAGAGAGAAGAAACCCTTATTAAAGTTTGCCTGCTAAAAATGTCCAGGAATCTAGGAACTGTTCTGCTTCCGCTATTGCCACATTGCTAAAACTGTAAGGAGCGGTTAAAAGCTGCTCACTCTGCATTCTTACATTAAAAAAATAGTAACACTGTTATGAATTAGCTGGGTCAGGTATTGAATTCGGAGTGCCTTATGGGTTCACTTGGCAACTCCCATCTCCAGAAATTAATCTGTGTCATTTAAGAAACTGCTTGGGAATATGTGCTCAGCAACAAACCCCTCCTGTTTGCCACACACCCCCCAAAATGCCATGATTTTATGTATAATGAGAGGCTAAAATGATCCAAGAATTTTGGATTAATCCCAACACCTAGTGAGCTTGGCCTAGGAATATAAGGAACGTTGGATCAGAAAAGAACCTCAAAACTGCAGCTGAAAGTCATCTTGGCTTTTCTGTAGAAATGAGGCCATAGGAATAAAAATAAAACAAATAAATATTAATTCCGAATATGTAATTTACTGCTTATTTATCAATATTTTCCAGATTCATTATGGAATGAAAAGGATGTGGCCTTCACATCTGGAATATATGATATTGTTAGAGGATAGAGAGAGAAGATAAGAGGCAAAAATGATGCCAAAGTTTTTAAATATGGATATTGGAAAAATAGTGGTGACATCATCAGAATGGTAAGATTTGCAATGGTAAGTGCTTGGGAAGAGAAATACAGTGTATTCAATTTAGATTTAATGAGCCTGACATAACAAAAATATTTATTAATGAATAAATAGATGTTTATTAATATTTAAATGGAATATTCCATAGGCAGATGGAAATATGAAACTACAGCTTCAGTGAGTTTGAAGGTAGAGGTGTGTATTTAAAGTCTTGAAAACAGAGGGGATGAGTTTCACCAGGCATATCTTTAAGGGTAGAAAGCTAATCAGTGTGGAACTACCCAGACCTTTGGAAGTAACAGAAGTCTGAGTTCATAAATGATTCAGATATAAACTGGACAAAGAGTGGGAATCAAATAATCACAGTGTGATTTCACAGAGCCCAAGAAGTTCACAAATACATTCTTTAACCATGTCTACTGAGTTTGAAGTAGGTTTCTGATCAGCGGATTCAAGAACCCCTGTTGAATTTTTATTTTATTTATTTATTTATTTTTGGTGAGGAAGATTGGCCCTGAGCTAACATCTGTTGCCAATCTTCCTACTTTTGTTGAGGAAGATTGTCCCTGGCTAATAACTGTGCCAATCTCCCTCTATTTTTTTCTATGTGGGAAACCACCACAGCATGGCTTGATAAGCTGTGTTTAAGTCTGCACCTGGGACCCAAACCCGCAAACCCTGGACCGCTGAAGCAGAGCAAGCAAACTTAACCACTATGCCACCAGGCCTGCCCGGTGGAACCACTGTTGAATTTTGTTAGTGTGATTTCCACAAAATGCTGAGGATGGAAACTAGATTTAAGGAGTTAATAAATTTTGCCTAAATAATGTTAGTAGAAATAAATTACTAGTATGAGATATCTTGTAAGAAAGAAAGTAGCATAGAAGAACACTTGGTAGCTAAGACAATAGGCCTGCTTTCAAAAGCATTTTCTCAATTTACTGCTTTTGAATAGAGGAAAGCTCAACTTCCTTACAGATTGGAATTAAAAATCCACTTGCAACACAGAGATGAGCGTGTGCTGGACAAGGAAGCAACAATCTAGTAACAATAAAATATTAGGCAAATTTTTTTCTTTTCCAGACAGCTCTTCTTCTGTTCCCTTGTCTTACAGGGACGGGGCCATCCTGCTCTTCACTCTGCGTGGCCAGCTGGTTATTCCTTCACCATTATTCACTAAGATTTCCTTCACTACAATCTAAACTACTCACACACTGCGCCGTGTTCCTCATCCCTCCTCCACAGCTCCAGATTTCCAGGGCACCTTCCACTTTCCTCGGGCAACTTCAGTTCCTCCACAAAGTCGTGTTCAATGTTGACACTGACTCCCCTTACCTGTTAAAATGATTTCAACTGATGCATTTCTTCTAAAATTTACCTGTGAAGAGACTTCTTTAAAAATTGTGCGTTATCCTTCTTGATAGAATCCTGTATCAGTCAATTTCTGCTGCATTCTTTGCTGGCCAAGAAAAAAATAATATTCGCTTACAATAGAAACAGAACAGAACAGAACATTTGTGTGCACCTTAGTAAAAAGGCAATTATGGAGAGATGTGGCGAAAGTGATGAAAACGTGTGGCCATCTTAATACAAGGATAAAAATTACAGCAGTCAAATCAGTGAAGGATGTTACTGCCCTTTTCTAGCATTTTATAACACATAGCTCAAAGTTTTGTTTTCAGACAAGAACTTAATGTGCCATTCTATGCTATTGTTTAATTCTATGACGTTAGTTGGGACCAGAGCCACACGCTTTGAAAGCAAATGATCAAGTGGCAGAGTTCAAATTCTATTGTGAATGTTGAGTCACCTGTTGTGGAAGTTCAATGACATTTTTCACCTGATTATAAAGCAAACCAAGGTTGAGTCTAAAAGAAGCAAATAAAAGACAGGTTATGGTAAAATATTCTAATAAATGGCAGACTAACAGGCTTTAATAAATCACATATATCTAAGATGTATATATCCTGACTTGGATAAAAAACAAGTTAAGTTATCAGCATGAATATATAGTATATAGTTTTGATAACTGTATCAAATATTTGATCAAATAGCACTGCCATAGTTCTGTCATGTTTAAGAGAAAAAAGAGGAACTGAACTGTGTCGGGACTATTGTTTGTACTTTAAACAACTAGATAATTTAATCATAGTGCACATTTTGCATATTTTTACCTAGGAAAAACCCTAGGAAGTTTGCTATTAGAACAGAAGAAAAGGGCCATGCTTCAGAAGAAAATGATCAATTATGTTTTCCATAATAGGTTACTTTTGTTGTTAATCTTACTGTGCAATTCAGTTACCTGCAGGTGCTGCTTTGATGTACTAACATTTAAAATTCATGTTTTTGCACTGTAGACAAATAATTGCTTAGAAAAAATTGGAGACTGTCAAATGATAGATATCTTTCTTAGAAGCATATTAAATTCGAAAGACACTAAACTGACCACTTCTTTCAGCTCTTTTTTATATTATGTTGATAATAGTAGAATCTGCATTCATTAATAACTAAAATTAACTGCTTCAGAGGGCTTATTCCATGCATATTTAACGAGGACTTTAAATTTTACGAAAAAATAAAGTTTAACGTTGTTTTTAATAAAATGATGGTAACATATTTCCAAGATGCTTATCAGTGTGTTTAAATTGAATTCATTTTTATTTTTCTCTAACAATGTACATTAAATCATATACCTACCAGCCGTAAAATCCTCTGATGTCTTTTCATCAGGCTCTGAATAATACTGGAAGAAGGTACCATGACCTACAAGACTGCAATACCTCTCAGACTTCCTGGGCCCGCTCACTGGACTCCAGTCATATAGATCTTGTTGCCACATGAGCTCCCACCTGAGGCTCACTGTAGCTCTCATTTCCTCAGCCAGGAAACTCATCCTCTGGAATCCAAGCCGCATAGCTCCCTCTCCTTCTTCAGGACTCCGTCTAAGTGTTGGCTCTTCACTGAGCTTCGCTGCCCGCCTTCCCTGAAGTCGCCTTCCATCTCTCCCTACTCCCTGCTTTGTTTGCAGAGTCACCCATCACTGTCAATACTATATGTTTAATGTTTAGTCTTTCTCTCCCAGCCACTCAAAGGCAACACACACACACATCTTTAAAACCTGATTCATCTGCAATTCTGTGCTCTGTGCAGAGAGGAAAACTAAATATGCTGATCAGTATGGTTTCCTTAGCACCACCCGGCGCTGTTGATTACTCTGGGTTTTTTGTTTTGTCTTCTGTGAGACACTGTCTTCTCTTAGATTCTGTTGCAATTCTTTCAAGACTTTCTTCCAAACCTTGTGACTGTTCCTTTGCCATCATCAGATCCTTTGGATCTATTTTCAAAATCAATCCTGAATCTGATCACATTACACCATTTTCACCGCTACTCCTCGGTACAAACCACCATCATCTCTCAGCTGAATTATGTAGCCTTAAATATTCTTCCTTCTTCAATCCTTTATTTGCTACAGCCTATTCTCAACAGAAAAGGTAAATTTTTTAAAATACAAGAACTCAGGTAACTCTTCTGCTTCAAGTGGTTTCCCCACTCACTCAAATTAAAGCACAAACCCTCACAGTGGCCTGTGTCCATGACCCAGCTCTCCATCCCTCCTACCTCTCATCTCCTCTTTCCTCCATCTCACTCTTTCCACTGTTGACACAACATTTCCAAGTATTCTTCAGCCTCAGGGTTCTGAACCCACTGTTTTTTCTTCCCCTGATATTCACATGGCTAGATACCGTGCCTATTTCAGGTCTTTTCTCCAATGCTACCTTCCCACTGAGCCTTTCCCAGACACTTTATTTTAAAAATTAAAACCTCTCCTCTATTCCCTTTCACTGTTTGACTTTTTTCCCTCACACTTACCACCTTCTACATAAAATATACCTTACTTTTTATAGACTGAAAGCATCAGCAGGACAAGGACTTTTGTGTCTTGTTTACAACTCCATTCTCAGAGTCTAGAACAGTTCATAGAATATAGGAGACGCTCAATAAGTATTTGTTGAATAAATGAATAAACACATAAACTAGTATTCGAAAACAAGAAAGTATCAGACAAGAGAGAAAAATGTTCCTTGTTAAATAAAATCTTGAAATGCATTCAAAACATCATATACTTATAAGTGAACATACACAATTTCCAGATATTGATTGTTTTATGATTGCTAATTCTGATACATAGAGTGCATCATAATTACAATTTTATTTGAAATACATACTCTAATTCATGCTGCGGTAAGCTGGATGGTAAATGTCACATCCTTCATTAGGATGTGAAATTTTATCAGTTTTCTCAAAAGTAAGGCTTTCCTCACCTTATCTGCCTGGTAATCAGTTAGGCAATGAAGATAATTAATTAGTGGTGAAGGGAAAAAAGTACTAAAGGCGATGGCTGTTTTTGCATTCTAAACATGATCCACAACTGTGGTAATGATTAAAAGCTTAAATATCAACAAATAAATACCTCAAAGTAAATTCCTGATATAATAAGTGCCTTTTCAGTAGAAACAATTGTTGCCCCCCATATCCACTGTATCCCTCATTCTACTTGTTTGATCATTAGTTTTTTCTAATGTCTTAAATTTTCCAGTCTTCTTTCCATTTAGATTTGCCATGGGATGGAGTTCTGACCTTTGGAATGTGAATAATGTTGATGTTCAATTTCTGGGTCATGCTCTTAAAAGGGAAGATTGCATGCCCTCACTGTTCCTCTTCCCCATCCTGCTGTCTGTAATGCTGAATCAGCAGATGGTGCATGCATTATCCCTGATTTTCTCAAAGAAGAGAACAGTCTAAGTAACAGAAGAGGCTGGTCCTTGACACGGGAAAGCCCTGGGAAACCTATCTGGACATTTACATGACAGAAAACCACAAGTCTATCCTTTTTAAGCCAGTACTTTACAGTCTTATGTAATAAGCTAAATTTATCCAAACTAATACAGTCCTGGACTAAAAGTCATGACTCAGGGTTCTAGTCCTGGCTCTGTTACCGTGAAGGTAATCATAATCACGTAAATTGCCTGACTATTTCACTATTAATTAATTGTTTAACCAATCAAATTATAGGATATATAACATATGTCAGTAAATGGACACTCCACTATGGATTATATAGTCTATAAACCAGATTTAACTAAATAATACCATCCTCTTGGTATTAGAGACATCTCTACACTGAATGTTTAGTCCTTCTTTGCAATGTGAGACACAGAACATAAGACATAGTGGGAAGAACCCCATTGTGAAATGTGCATGGACTTTGGAGTCAGATTAAGTTATAGTTATCAATTCAGATCACCTACTTCTAATTGTGTAACATCAGACAAATTGTTTTATCTTTTTGTAGAAAACTTTCTTTTATTTCCTGTTTGAATGCCAATAAATACATCTACTTATAGGATTGTTTCACAGAATAAATGAGATAATACATGCAGAACACTCATCATAGTGCCTAGCAAAATTAATGTTCATTATTATTAAGATTTTTTACTGTATTGCCCTAATCGTCAGGTAATTAAAAGTGGAAAGAGATTTAGATGGTGTAAATATATACAAAAGCACATATATGTTACTTGAATTCTATGAAGATATAGAATTTGCTCTCAATAGTACTATTTTTGTGAATAAGTCAATCATAACTGAATTCTTTTAATTCTGTACATACCAATAAAAGTATGTTAAAAAAAAAAAAAGACTTACTCTCCTAACATCCCCAACTGCCTCCAGGCACCTAGGATATATGATCTGGAGCAAATCCTATAAGCTGTAGTAAATTATCACACTTAACTCAGACAGGAACGTTCACTCCTCCAGGGAATGGTATATGTATAACCTTGTCTTTGGAAGTTTCCCATTCAAGTTAGCACTAAGCCAGTTCTCTAGTATGTTATGAGAGCACTCCAAGAGTTATAGAAGACGTCTTCGACTATTCTTGATTAGGAAAAAAGAATCCCTCAACACTTCATTCAAACTGGATCACAAGTCTCAGAGTACTGGCCAAATTCCAAATTAAATAATGACATTCTGCTCGGCACATCAACCTTGCCTTCACAGAAGAGAAAAATGTGACTTCAATCCACGGTCTCATGGGATTTGAGAAAGCAATTCTATATTCAAAGACAAGGCAGAGCAGAATCTAGATTCAGAACCCAAAAGCACTCCACAAGGTCAGGAATAAGTATGTGTGCCAAAGAATAGAGGGCTAAATCATGTTTGGAACACTAAGGAACCTTAGTGGCCTAAGAGCTGGCATTTGGGAGTTTGACATGAAAGGGATCTAAGATATAAGGAGTTTCCAAAAGAATTTTATGTCATGGAAAGGTGTTAAGACTCTTATTCAAAAGATTTTTCCATTGGCTAAAGGGAAAGATTTGCCCTGAGTAATATGTTCATGACAAGAAATTTAGTAACAAGGATAAAAACCATTTTACCAGGAATGATTCAAGAGTGCAGATCATTGGGGTTCCCCAATAGATGGTAATTGATCCAATAAGAATGACTGCATTTCCTCACATCTGTCTTCAGTTACATCCTGCATTTCTGATGAAAACAAAGTTGGTAACTGATCACCAACAGCCACTTTTCTGTGCCATTTATTCAATTTTTTTAATTGAATTGTAGTCCTAATCCACTATAATAATTCTAGGAAAATACTCAAGTCATGTTTCTAGTAAATAAAATTATTCCATTTGCTAAGGAAGAATGAATAATGATAGAAAAGAAGAGAGAATGTTTAAACTATTACAAAAGCAAATTATCATCTTCTCCTTAAATAGATGCTTATCTACTGCTTTAGGGGACAATTACATGAAAAAAGTCAATAAACAGAGAGAAACTATCTGTATTTATATATTAAAACTACTACCATGTTTGAGAACACGTTAAATTCTTTAGAATTTTATATTAAAATGTAACAGATTTATTATCCCATTTTCCCCCTTTACACTTACAGGTGCATTAACCACAATTGGTTTTAACCATCAAAGAGTTTAAGATATTTTATTCAGAAATGAAATTGCAACTCCCAGAAAGGTAGTAGATTTTAATCCCTCGTGCTTCTTTAAACTCTGGAGAACTTAAAAATCTGAAAATAAAAAATAAACAAATAGAGATAACTGTTTAGTTGTAAAGTTTCAGAAGAACTCAGATCCATTCTAATACCTGAGCCCTCCTCCTGGAAAATGTAAAATCAGAATACAGAGGGAGAAAGTTGGCTATCAGCTATCTTTGAAACCCCCCAAGTGTGCATCTTGGCTTGTTGGATTGAGAACCTCCGCTCTAAAGAATGTTGTACATTTAAAATACTCATACAGATGCCAAGTTCCTGTTCTAACAATCTGATTAATTGTTAAGAAATTGTGAGGAGTTCATGCTCTTGAGAACTACAGTGTGAACAAGGGTCTCTCCCACACCTTCCAAGTGACAGTTGCTAATAAACTCTTTGAAATTAAGTCTCCATGAAAGCGCAATGCAAAAATCCTTTTTATAACTGGAAATGAATCAGACAAACTTCTCAGCTACTCCCTAACCAAATTCCAGTAAATCTCCTATTATTTGGCTCATTTCCCCTAACTCCTGTTGCGACTTAATTCTGCTTCAGTCATATCCAAATTACCACTCTCGGAAGATTTTGCTTAGCAAATAACTTTTCAAGCTATATTATCAATTCTTGTCAGAATGGCACTTTGGAATCTGGAAAAATATCATTTTAATACTAAAAATCCTTCTAGTAATTCAATTACTTTGGGATTTTGTCATATGTGTGAAAAGCTCCAAGAACAGACTTCTAAGGTAGGGAAATTTTGCTAGGTTTTTTAGAGGGTATTTTAATTTAAAGTTCAAAACAAGTTCAGCAGATTAGAATCCCAGATTAATAAGAATTTGCATATTATCCACCTTTTTATTATTAAAGGTGAAATAAGGCCATTGAGGCTTTTTTAGGAGGCTCCTTCTAACTAATGCAGCTTCAAGCTCTAAACAAACCATTTTTCCTGCTTATTTCCTTAACAGTAAAAAATATACAAATGATTCAGGTAAGCCTTTATTCCTGCCTATGTTTCTAGAATGCTTCTAACCTGAGGCAGTGTTTAAGGTGTTTCATCTCAACATCTGGAAGTAATCATCTAAACACTTTAACATCAGCCCATGTCTAATCTTTTGTCCTGCTTCTTCATTCATTCACTCAACTAATGCTTTGAAGCTTTTCTATACACAAGGAATTGAGGATATAGCCAAAAACACAACAGGAAAATAAAAATCCATGTTTTCTCAGAGTTTGGATTCTTATGGGATAGGCTGAAAATACACACAGTAAGTTCTGGATATCAAACGATAAACAATAGAAAGAAAACAGAAGCAGAGAAAGAGGTTAGGAACTTTGGGGAGTATATGTGGCGTTCGTGCTGTACTGTTGAACTTTAGTGGGACCTCACCAAAAGGTGAAACTTAAGCAAAGAACTGAAAGAGAGGAGGGATGGATGCCATGGCTATCTGGGGAAAGAAACTTCAGGTGGAGGTAGAGTAAATGGGTTTGAGGAAAAGCTACAAAGCCAGTGTCAGAAGAGATGAGGGTAGAAAACATGGGGGCAGATCACAGAGGGTCTTTTGGCTCATAATAAGAAATACGTTTTTTAAGTGACATAGGAAGTCACTGGGTTCTTTGAACAATGGAGAAAAGTGATCTGACATGATTTAGCAGAATTACTTTGGCTAATATACGGAGGCAAGAAAGTGGTGGTCATGGGTATAAACAAAGAGAAGAGTTAACAGTTAAGGTTAGGAATAAAAAGGTTGAGATTGCATGTTTGTGTGTGTGTGTATAAATTTCTTTAAGAAAATTTTTATCTGAAGTTTAATATAAATACAGGAAACTGTCCCCAATAATAAATACACAACTGGGAATATTTTCCAAGGTGAACACATGAGTGTATCAATCATCCAGAACCCAAAAGAGTCACCAGCATCCTCCAAGCCTCCTCGGTCCTCTTTGTCAGTGTCCCCAACACTCCTGCCCACATGGAATCACTATCCTAACTTGTAACAACATGTATTGGTTTTGCATGTTTTTAAATGTTATGCAAATGAAATCATACAGAATTTAACTGTTTTCTTTTGGAATTAGGTTCTGCCCAAATTGTGTTTGTGAAGTTTATTCTTCTTACTATATACAGTAATAGTTAAAGGGATTGATGGAATTGTAATAGTACTTTAATATATTCATGAAATTGATGCTTATTTGTTAATCTTATATCCAACCAAACTCACTTACTAGTTCTAATAACTAACCATTGCTTTCTTTTGAATTTTCTAGGTAAAACTTAAGTTACCTATGAGAAATGAACGGTTCTATTTCTACTTGCCCATCTGTATAATTTTTATTTATTTTTCTTTCTTCTTGACCCTGAATAGAGCCTCCAATAATGTTGAAACCAAATAGTGATAGAAAGCATCCTTGGCTCATTGCTAATTTGATAATGGTTTCAATATTTCAGTGGTAAGTATGATATTTGTGCTAGTTTGTTTTTAAATACCTATGTCAGATTAAAGAAGTTCTCTTCTATTTCAATTTTATTATGTAAGTCTACAATAAAGGGGAATAAAATTTTATCAAATTTTTTTCTGTCACATTGAAACACTTTTATGATTCTTCTCTCACTGTTAATGCAGTGAGTTGCGTTGATTGTCAATGTTAAACCAACCTTGCATTCTTTGAATAAAAACTAATACTGAAAGCTGTTGCTGATTTATATTGCTGCATTTGGTTTGCTTATATCATGTTTAGGATATTTGCATACATGTTCATGAAAGAGGTTGGCTTACAATTTTCCTCTCTTAGAATGCCCTTGTCTGGTTTGAGGAAACACAAGTCCTCATAAAACAAATTGTTGGATGTATTTTATTTTTTCTCTTCTCTAGAAGATTTTTGTTTCTGTAGATTGATACTATATTTTCCCTCAAGTGTTTGAAAGAATTCACCAGCATAGTCATCTGATTCTGGTATTCTCTTGGTCTAAAGGTTTTAAATTATGGATTCAATTTGTTTAATAGATCTAGGACTATTCAGATTTTTATTTATTTTTCTGTCATCTTTGGTAAATTGTGTTTTTCTAGGAATCTGCCTATTTCATCTAAAATTTCTAATTTATTAGCACAAATACATTGGTATTAATAACTCTATTGAATATTCAACCCTTGTAAAACAAATCTCTTTACCTAGACTTATGTTCTTGAGTAGGCCTCCTGGTTGTTCTTAGGTTTAAGACTCCACATATGGTCTTGCAGCCTGAGCGCTACACAACCCCAGAGGATGGCGTTAACTATGCACTACAATGTCTTTGGTGACACTGGTATGGGGCCACATTTCCTGATGGACAGAGTCAAGGTAATAAAGGTCATTACTCATACATAGCCCACTCAAAGGTATATCCAGTCAATGTGGACGCTGGGTCCTCTCCACAGCAGGTAGACTAAATACAGTGTGCTTCAGCAAGGCCACCTTCTCCAGCTTTCCCACCATGATTGAATGGGCAAATCCAAGGGTTGTGGGCCAGATAAATTAAAACCCTGAGTGGAAGGTATGAAGTTCTAGCATATTTTTCCACCTATTTGTTGCCAGAGAGACCAACATAACGGAGGCTACGGATACTGTGAATAAATCTTACACCATGACACCCATTTAGCATCAATTCTTTATTTGCAAACAGCATTGTCTTATACCCTGGACAGAAAGGCATGTGAGTAGCAGGCGTCTACTACCAAACTTCACCTGAGACTTCCTCTGAAAAAGGCATGTGAGTAGCAGGCTTCTACTACCAAACTTCACCTGAAACTGCCTCTGAAAATAACCGGCTAGCACAGTAAACATCCATTGTTCTTTATTTGGCTGAAACTAGAATATTTAAAAATTGCATACAAAGTAGCTACTCTAAAAATAGCATATTAACAATGACTAGGAGTGATACACTAATAAACATACTGTAGGAAGGTGTTTGGGTAAATGGGAGAAAGAGATTGAAATAGTTTTTGCCAAATACGCGTATATTAAGTAACAATTTTATGTGGAAGAGGATTTACAGGCAATGCCAGTTGTGCAAGGATTGCAAAATGTTTCCACTTTATAACTGTCACCGGAAAGGGGGGCAGACTCCTTTAAGTAAGAATTTGAATAGTATTTTGGCTTTAAAATTAAGAAGCCGGGAAAGGGATGCTTATTTATTAAATCAGCAGACGCTTATTGATCATCAACTGTGATGGAGAACACAGCATTCAAAGTCTCTCACTCCTCTGCAATCGAGACACTCTCTTTGACTGCAAAAGTCAGCGTAACAGCTGGTTTGTTTTTATTTCATTATTCACTGTGACCACTTCCAGAAATGTTAACACAGCCAAAATAGAACAGGAAAACCCCACTCTGAGAACATGAAGATTGATGACAAGGAGTCAAATGGTAAACCACACCTCGGGTCATCCAGTTTTACACTTCAGCACATCAAAAGCTTATTCACATGACATTCTACAAAACACCTGACCAATACTCTCCCAAACTGTTAAGGTCATCAAAAACAAGGAAAATCTGAGGAACTGTCACAGCCAAGAGGAACCCAAGGAGACATGACAAAACACAATGTGCTATCCGGGAACAGAAAAAAATGACTTAGATAGAAAGTAAGGAAATCAATCTGAACCAAATATGAACCATAGTTAATAACAATGTATCACTATTAGCTCATTAATTATGACAAGTGAATCATACCAATGGAAGATGTTCATAAAACGGGAAACTGGGTGTGGGCTATATCGGAATTCTCTGTGCTATTTCCCAACTTTTCTGTAAGTCTAAATCAATTCTAAAATTTAAATAATTATGTAAAAATAATAGTTAAACAAGTATATTCACTGAAAACAAAGTTAAATTAACCTCTACAGCGTTACTATGCATTTATTTAAGGTACCAGTTGGCTATGGCAATATATTTACTACACAGTCTCTCATTTGATATATACTCATTACAGAGCAATTCATGGCTATATGTTTGGCTGGGCTGGTGTTTAACATTAATTCAGTAATTTTCATTGAGCACCTATCATGTGCAAGAAAGTATATTCTAAGTACTTTGGTAAATACCCTGCTAGATCAGAAATGAATCGTTCTTTAATTTAGTGGAGGACATAAGATGCATACAAGAATCTATAATACAACACTGGAAGGAGTAAGACTGTAGTGGATACTCCAGTGTGTCACCCAGATCCTGCCTTTAGGACAGAGGTATACATTCCTATAGACTGTCATATTGGTGAACTTTTTAGGGTTCAGTGATCTTGGTCATTCCAAGACATACCCTCCAAAGAAAAGAACAAATTATTGCATCTTTCCCCTCCCAACACTGAGAAAGAAGCACAAAGCTTGCGAGGTACCTTTGCATTCTGGGGGCACTGTATGCTCCACTCGAAAGTACTGCTCTAATCCTTTTATGGGTAGGAATGGAAGGCTGACAGGGCTGAGTGGACCAGAACAGGAAAAGACTGTGGTGGATTGTGGGCCAGTAGCCCTGCCAACCAGTCGTATGACTTGGCAATTTCTATTGTTCTAGAGTTGTCTGTGGTGGAGAAGGGGAGTTTGTGTCTAGTCAAAATAAGGGAATGAAAATATAAACTCTTAGCATTCTATAAGAAGGTCATATGCAGTAGGAAACTATGTACCATTTGAAAAGTAATTTTCATTGTGCTACTGGGACACGTAGAGACAAAATGGCCATGGGTAGCAAGTGACTGTGCAATGAGAGCTGCCCAATATGTGGTGTGTTCGATCAGACTAACTATGTCATAAGATCAGACAGACTCAGCAGCAACCCATCATAAGATGAGTGATACTTACAGGATCAGACAGAAGCAGAGCCAGAAGAGGCATAAGTAAGCTGTTCAAGCAGTTAGTTCAGCCAATCAAAAGTAATTGTGATATAGTCCAGTTTTATCACCAATGAATTTTACACCAGTGCCTCCTCCTCAGTTCATACAGGCAGAAGAGCAGATATATAGACCAATGGAACAGAATAGAAAGCCCAGAAAAACCCCACACATATACTGTCAACTGATCTTCAACAATAGTACCAAGAAGACACGATGGGGAAAGGGTAGTCTCTTCAATGAATGATGTTAGAAAAATTGGATATTTACCTGCAAACTAACGAAATTGGACCCTTATCTTACACTATACACAAAAACAATTTCAAAATGAATTAAAGACTTAAATCTAATACCTAAAAGTAAAATCCCTAGAGGAAAAAAATAGAGAAAAGTCCTTTGATATTGGTCTTGGCAATGATTTTTTGGATATGACATCAAAAGCAGAGGCAACACAAGCAAAAACAGACAAATGGAATTTCTTCAAACTAAAAAGCTTCTGCACAGCAAAGGGAACCATCAACAAAATGAAAAGACACCCTATGTAATGGGAGAAAATATTTCAAACCAAGTATTTGATAAGAGGCTAATATACAAAATATACAAGAAACTCACACAACCTAATAGCAAAGAAACAAACAATCCAAGTAAAAAGTGGGCAAAGGACCTGAATAGACATTTTTCCACAACAGATATGCAAATGGTCAACAGGTACATGAAAAGATGCTCAACACCACTGATCTCCAGGGAAATGCAAGTCAAAAC
This sequence comes from Equus quagga, assembly GCF_021613505.1. Taxonomy (NCBI): domain Eukaryota; kingdom Metazoa; phylum Chordata; class Mammalia; order Perissodactyla; family Equidae; genus Equus; species Equus quagga. The sequence goes on from NC_060287.1 coordinate 24,658,555, forward strand.
CACAATGAGATTTAACCTCACATCTGTTAGGATGGCTATTATCAAGAAAACAAAAGATAACATGTATTGGTGAGCATGTAGAGAAAAAGGAACCGTAGTACAGTGTTGGTTGGAAGGTAAATTGGTTCAGCCACTATGTAAAACAGCATAGAGAGTCCTCAAAAAATTAAAATACAACTTCCCCATGATCTAACAATCCCACTTCTGGGTAGATTTCCAAAGGAATTGAAATCAGGATTTCGAAAAGGTATCTACATTGCCATGTTCATTACAGCATTATTCACACTGGCCAAGTCATAGAAGCAACATAAATGTCCATCATTGGATAAATGATTAAAGAAAATGTGGTCTTTGCATACAATTGAATATTATTCAACTTAGGAAAAAAAGGAAATCCTGCCATCTGTAACAACAAGAATGAACCCTGAGGACATTATGATAAGTGAAATAAACCAGATACAGAAAAACAAACACTACATAAGCCACTTACGTGAGGAATATAAAGTGGACAAACTCATAGAAGCAGAGAGTAGAGGGTGGTTGACAGAGGTTGGAGGGAGGAGAGAATGGGGAGATGTTGGTCAAAGGGTGCAGTTTTAGCTGTGTAATATGAATGTGTCCTACAGACCTAATGTACAGTACAGTGCCTATAGTTAACAATACTGCATTGTACACTTAAAAATTTGCTAAAGGATAGATCTCTTGGGTTCTTACCACAAAAAATAAAATGACATGCAGTCATACCATGCATAATGACATTTCTGTTAATGATGGACTGCGTACACAACCGTGCAGTAGGCTATACCATCTAGCTTTGTGTAAGTGCACTCTATGATGTTCACACAATGACGAAATTGCCTAATGAAGCATTTGTCAGAATGTATCCCCATCGCTAAGTGATGCAAGACTGTAAAAGAAAAGAAAATAATAAAATAAAATAAAGTGCAGGAGGCAACTTTTGGAGGTGACGGATATGTTTATGGCATTGATTGTGGCGATGGTTTCACAGATGTATAAGTATCTCCAAAGTTATCCAGTTCTAGACACTAAATATGTGAAGCTTTTCGTATGTCAATCATACCTCAGTAAAGTGTCTGGTTTTTTTTAAGTTAATATAAAGAGCTGCTTATTGGATATTGAAGAACTGGAAAGGTAAATAGTTAAAATATTCCAGAAACCGTAACAATAGGAAGAAACTATCATCCCCAGGGCTGGGAGGACAAAAAGAAGAGTTTAAGATTATTAAAACTCAGAAGCTTGGAGAAGGAGCCCTAGAGAGTTGAAACTCAGCTGGTGCATATGTCTCTGAGAGGAAACAGTGAGGTCTGTGACAGTTGGAAAGACCACAAATGCTGCTATTGGAACAACAGCCAGACAGGGTGAGGAAGTGTTCCTGGGCTGATGCTAGTAGGAACAGGTTGCAAAACCTGGAACTGTAAACAGGAAAGATAGTTTCTATTTCCTCCACCAGTTTTCCCTTCAGTCTCTCTCCTTCTCTCTCTAGTGACCCCTACTGGCTGACCTTAGCAGCGAGCCACCGGCCAAGGCAGAACTGAGGTTAACAGAGGCTGAGGGTCCGTAGCACACAGCCCAATATAGAAGGGTGAATTTATACAGGTAAAATTCACATAAATTGAAGAAGAATATCAAGCAAGAAAAGAGATACTACTTAAAGCCATCTTAAAGAGTGCAAGATGTAAACAGAAAGAAATATTATGATGGCACTGGAAGCAAAGCTGGTGGTCAAAATTGGTTTTCAGAAATGTTTCAAGAGCAAGAGGAGGTAAAAATACACATGGGAAAGAATGTGAGATAATTCTAAGTTCTCATTCACAGGATAGAGAAACAAATGATGTAGCTGTAAGCTTAGAAGCTCAAGAAACAAATAGTAAATTCAGGTTATTGAAGAAGGAAGTATGTGTTATGGCATTAGTTTTATTTTCTGCAAGGTAAATCGGTGCCTGTCTGAGCTATGGCTGGGAGTGGTGTTACCCATCGCCAATGGGATATAAGAGGGAAAACGCTCTACAAGCAACACACAGGACAAACTATGGTATTTTAAGACAGAGAAAACAAATATATCCCTATCTTTAAAACTTTTACAATAATCCTATTGCAAATGTTGACAAGAGGAGCAGCACGATAATCAGTAAATTATGCTGGATTACTACTCAGGCTCTGTAATTGATTGTGGGATTATTTTAAAGGATTAATCATAAATTGGTATTTTTCGTGAAAATGTAATTCAGCTTCCTGGAAAAAATATACACTATTAAATGTTATTAACTATAAAAATACATCCAATCCAAGTAGAAATCCTCAAAACTTCCTTGATTTTTGTCTATCTTTTCAGAAAGTTATGCTAGACATAGTATTCTAACACTTCCCTTATTTGTTTAACAATATGATAGCGGCAAATTAGCAAATTGATACTTTCAGACACAGTTCACTCTTTTGAACAGGAACAATGTATGAATGTCTCATAGTTTCTTTGATTAGTTTCTGTTCATGGAGATCGGGGTAGTTTCCAGGGTTTCTTGCAAATACAAACTATGCTACAGTGAGCATCCTTATTCATATAACTTGGTAAATTTGTATGGGTTCATTTGTAGCGTTGACATCTCAAAGTGGAATCAAGAGTAGTCTACACTTTAAACTTTGATGGATAATGTGATTTTTCTTCCTCAAAACATTACACCATTCTGTTTGAAAAGGGCCCATTTTCTCACACCCATGATATGGGAGACTAACAAACATTTCAATTTTTGTCAGGTTTCATAGACAACATATAGTATCTCATGTTTTATGTATATTTTATTAAGTAATACAGAAGTTTAAGCAATTCATATAATTATTAGTATAATTCATACAATATGTAGTATACTATTGTATTAGTTATTAGTTATATCAGTTATTATTAATAGTAGCATATGTAAAATATTATTATATTAGTATAATAATTAATATAATTATTAGATTTGTATGAACTCCCTGGTCATACATGTTAACTATTTTCCTATTAGGTAATTGAGGCTGAGTAGTTGAGGCTGAGAACCTGAGAAAAAAACAGCAAATTTATTAGCTTGTAAAATGTTAAGGAAAAAAATGAGAGGGGAAATAAAAAGATGGGAAATAGACAGGAAATAGCTATGCAAATAAGAATTGAGATGATGTCCATGGGAGAAATAGATGGGTGTTAACTTCAGAATGTATTGTATTTGAAAAAAAGATTAATTTTCTTTGTTTTGCTATTGAGATTTAGGATGGGGGAATGATCATAATGTAGGTGAGAATTAAAAATCCAGAGAAGAGAAAGAATTGTGTAAAGGTAAAGCAGTGAGTGCACATTTTACATACACCTGGTCATCATCTGTGACCCTAATGGCTGTAGGAATAATCGTATTCCCACAAGCTTGGGCGTCCAGACTCCACCTTCACTGAGATGGTGGATTCCCGAGAAGCTAGAAGGGGCTTGCTATTTTCCAAGAGCTTAGAGGAGGGTCTTAGGCAAGTGTTTATTGTTATCTTTATAGTGCCCGGTCACTTGTCATTTTCCTCAATGCTTTTCATTCCTCGTACCAGTAGTCCTCTGACAGCCCCACTACCCAGTTATGAGATGGTTTGTAAATGTCTCCATCTTTCAAAGGTATACATTTTGTCATTTTCTGTTCTAATTCCTGATATACTAGCGATTTCCTTAATATAACAGCAGATATTATTTATATACTTACTTGATTAACACAACTAATATTCCATCTCTACTTGATGCCACGTGTTGGGTTTGATGACAGAGATTGTTGGTTTAAAAATAAAAGAGCACTTTTCCTGCCCTCATAAGACTTAGAGACTAAGTCAGTTAATATAGACTTTTAAGTCCTAAAATAAGGGAAGTTTTAAACTCCTTTATATATGTTAACTTTCTCATCCAAATTTTGGAACATGATCACATAGTATGCATTGTTCTATAGTGCATTTCCAATCCCTTTGACCTCCAGTGACAACAAGACTCCCTAAGATATTGCCTCATTTTTACTCTCTATTCTCTTTATTGGGGCATTTTGTCAGATTTCCTGGCAAGGCACATCAATACATGTTGTGGTTGTTACTTTTATTTGTCAATTATAGCCTAGCTAATGACCAGTTGTGTGGTCAAACCCCAGGCTGGTTGTTGCTGTAAAGGTAATTTTTCTATGTGGTTAATATTTAAATGAATAAACTTTCAATAAAGTCAATTGTGCTCCATAACATGCATGGGCCTCAGCTAATCAGTTGAAAGCTTTTAAAGACTGAGGTCCCCTGAGAAGAGGGACTTCTGCATCAAAAGATTGCCTTAGAATTCAAGACTGCAACAAACTCAGCAGAATTTCCAGCCTGTTGGCCTGCCCTGCAGGTTTTGGATGTCCCAGCTTGCAAGATGGTGTGAGCCAATTCCTTAAAATCTTTCTATCTGTCTGTCTATCTATCTATCTATCTATCTATCTATCTATCTATCTATCTACCTATCTACCTATCTATCTATCTATCTCCTGTTGGTTCTGGTTCTCTGGAGAACTCTGACTTACACACTTACCCTTACACAAAATACTTTTTATTCAATCAAGAGCTTTTTCTTTGCACAATATGTTATTTATGCTCTACTAACTTCTAAAATGAAGGAAATTCTAATAATTATTAGTGCAATAAAAGTGTACTTAATCTTCTCTGCTCTCTAAAATCCATGAAAAAAACCTGAAGAGTGGGCCAAAAAAGAAGAGAAATAAGAAATCAATAAATCTAGGAAAATGCAAATTTTCTGACATTCAATTGTGGTTTTCTTCAAATAGAGGAAAATTTGAACCAAATTTAGAGAGGTGATCCAAGCTTAATTGTAAAACACTAGAAGCATTATCCATTGGACATTTTTTATATGTCTTCTGAGCATTTGAATCCTGTCTACATGGGAAGTGGAAGCCCTAGATTGCCTTTCACTGTAGAAGCCAATTGCAAAACAAAATCAGACAAAGAAACAAAAGAAAAAGCCACTCATTTCTGCACTCTCACATCCCCACCCCTTGCTGTCAATCACAACCAATTAAAGCAGGATGAGAGGTAGAATAGGGAGCTGGGGATACACAGACACCCCTCTTGACAATGATGACAGGGCAGCAACAATTCTCAAATCACAGAGACCACCATGCTTCTGCTGCCGATGATGGAATTCAATGACCAGTGACCAGGGCCAGGGTCAGGGGTTGGAACAGTATGATCTACAGTACCCGAGTTTTGGCTGTTGTAGTCATAATTCCTCACTAAATTTGTTCTGTGGCACCCTTTTGCCTGCCTTCTGTGGTTGCAGCCTGTTTTCTCAGTCTGTTTGCCACCAGACTTTCTAGCAATTCTGTGAGCTAATCAACATCCTTTCCACAAATTTCTTTTCTGTCAGAATTAGTTTTGCTGTTAACAGCTCATAACTTGACATAGTCCCATTAATGTGGCAAAAAGCAAAAGATATCCCCTGTTTAACTGCTATTATTTTGATGTCATGATTGAGGCACTGGTCAATAAACCAATCAAACAAAAAAAACAAGCATCATTCAGAGTTTGAAATGCAGGTGGTTGTGAGGTGTCTGAGGGCAGGGGTAATGGGAAGCGGTTATTTGATGGGTATAAAGTTTCAGTCTTGCAAGATGGGAAGAGTTCTGGAGGTCGGTTGTACAACAATGTGAATGCATTCAACAATGCTGAACTGTACACTTAAAAATGATTAATACAGCAAGTTTTATGTTATGTGTCTTTTACCATAATCTAAAAGAATTAGTAAAATTTAGGGAAAAATGTTTGAAAGGCGAAATTATTGTTATTTGCAGAATACACATATTTTTTCCAGAACCGATGAAGGATCACTAAAAATATAAATAAATTACGTAAGACAAGAGGCAAAAGATCTAATATTAAAAGATGGCTATTATTTATGAAAATAGTAGTTGCCTAGATAACATAATGGGAAAAATCATATTTATGATAATAACCAAAGAGTTTAAATACTTACTAAACACGGTGAACATATAAAGTAAAATTTGAGTAAAGCAAAAGGGAGACCTTATTCTCTCTTGTAAAGCTAGCAATTTGTAAGTTATTCTGTGAATTAGGAACAGTTGCAGATAAACTACCAATAGATATATTTCCTTTTGGAAGATGAGAAAATGACTTTAACATTTATTAAGAAAAATAAGCATGCAAGACAAATGAAATTTTTTAAAAAGAAGAATAATGTGGTGTGAGTGGGCAATATACTATATTACAAAGCTTTCCTAATGAAAATGGGTCAGCACTAGGATGAGTACAAACCAGCTGACAATGAAAGAAAACAGATGGACCAGAAATGAAAACCTGTGGGAATTTAGTATGTGATAAAGATAGCCTTTGAAACAAGTAGGGAGAGAACATATAATTAAGTAAAATATATTGGGATACACGACTAGCCATTTCAGTAATTTCAAAATGGATCAAATATTTACCTGCAGAATACGAGGCCATAAAACTACTAGATGAACGTAAGTATTAGCTGAAAAAAAATAAAGGAAAACACTGATAAATTTCACTACTACAAATAACAACAGCAAACTAACTTGGAGTAACAGCAATACTATAAACAAATCCACAAAGATGACCTGACAACCTATAATCCAGTATCTGCAGCATACATCCAGACAAACAGCTGATTTTCTTCTTATACAAAGAGATCCAGGATGAGTTGACTAAGAAAAAGTCAGGACAAACTAATTTTTCTTGCCTTCGTAAGAGAGTTGCTAAACTTGTAAAATAGAGAACACCATAGGCCCTACGTTTCTTCATTTCAAGTTAAAATATATCCTAAAGATCCTAGAGTAGTTGACTGTGTCCTGTGCTGTCTGGGAGTGCTGCAGGGAATGGAGCCAGGAAAGAACAATTAAGCTGCTGCAGGGCCCTCTATCTGGCACCAGCCAGAGGAGCACCGCTAATACGTGGAGTCTCTAAATAAGAGGAGAAAACGTGTTTTCAAATCACTGGCCTAACTCAGCAACAAAAAAGAGCAAACTACTGACACTCACAGTATCGTAGATGGATCTCAAGGGAATTACGTTCAGTGAAAAGTCAACCTCAGAAAGGTGCATACTGTATGATTTCATTTATATATCATTCTTTTTTGTGTGTGAGGAAGATTTGCCCTGAGCCAACACCTGTGGCCAATCTTCTTTTTGCTTGAGGAAGATTGTCATTGAGCTAACATCTATGCCAATCTTCCTCTATTTTATGTAGGATGCTGCCACAGTGTGGCTGACGAGCAGTGTTATGTCCATGCCAGGGATCCGAATCTGCAAACCCCAGGCCACCTGAAGCAGAGGGTGAGAACTTAACCACTATGCCACCGGTCCAGCCTCCATATAACATTCTTGAAATTATAGAAATGAAGACTAGACTAGCGGTTTTCAGGACTTAACAAGGAAGGGGTGGGGGGGGTGTAGAGAAGTAAATGCGACTACAAAAAGTAGCACAGGATGGAAATATCTGAATTGCAGGAATTTACACCTGTAGGAAAAGTGCACAGGACTAACACACACACGTAAATGAATTCATATAAAACCAGAGGGATCTGAATAAGTTAATGGATACCAATTTCCTGGTTGTGCTATTGTCCTATACTTAGTTACTATTGTGTGAAACTGGATGACAAGTGTAGAGACCTCTCTGTATTATTTCTTACAGCTGTAAGAATTATATCAATTATATCACAATTATATCAAAATGAAAGGTTAAAAAAAATCACTGCGTAGAAGAAAGTAATAGTTGATATGCATTAGGGTTCTGTCCTTGGGCGTTTTTCAGGGAACATTTATGGCTAAATTGATTGAATGTCTCAAACTCATCCAGCTTGGCGTATAAAGTTAGGAGAGTTAGCATTCATTCACTGTCACTACACAAAAGAGAAAAGATTGCCTGAACAAGTAAGACTGTTTCTATTTATTGAGGCCTTCCTGGGGCCAGGCGGTAGTGCTGCACATGTGGGCACCATCTCAATTGCTCATTCTAAAAATCCTGCAAGATGGGGCTGGCCCCATGGCCGAGAGTTTAAGATCTCGTGCTCCACTTCAGCGGCTCAGGGTTTTGCCGGTTCGGATCCTGGGCGCAGACATGGCACTGCTCATCAGGCCACGCTGAGGCAGCGTCCCACATGCTACAACTAGAAGGACCCGCAACTAAAATATACAACTATTTACCTGGGGAGCTCTGGGGAGAAGAAGAAGGAACAAAAGAAGAAGATTGGCAACAGACGTTAGCTCAGGTACCAATCTTTAAAAAAAATAAAAATAAAAATCCTCTAAGAAAATTACTAATTTTATTCCCTTTATATTGATTAGGAAAATGAGTTCTTAGAAAGTAAATATTTTCCCCCAAAGCCAAATACCAAGGGGCACAGTTAACCCTCATGCAACGTTTAGGTCTAGCTGATTCTACGGGTTCTTTCTATTTAACTATTTTACATTTGTTTAAAAGTTAACTAATTCAGCAAACACAGGATAAAAGAGAACTGGCTTAAAAAGAGGTTTATGAACACACATACTTGTGCACACACACACACGCATTTGCTAATTGGAAACTTTTGCCAATCAAAACTTGGGGTATAAGGTAAAGGTGCAAAATGACACATCTAGAGATGTCACCAAGACAAGTAGCAAATCCATATCAGAATGAATATTTGTTTCTGAACAATATTCTGTACTAATAAAGATACTGCTATTCTATATGCATTAAATCTCATTTGAAGTTGAAATTTAGGCAGCATATTTTAAGATGATACTACAAGTCATAGTATAAGAGGAAGGACACACCAAGGATGGTCTTCTTGAAGGCATGGTCTCTTCCATTTCCGAAACCAGACCTCCAGCACAGTGACTGACACACACATGAGATTTGATGACTATGTGTTGTAGGAGAAATGTGAATGCTTAGTGTAGACTAGTGTTCAGAAACCTTCTTTCTGTAAAGGAGCAGATAATAAATATTTTAGATATTGTAGGCCACATTGTCTTTGTTGCAACTGCAGTCATCCCTTGGTATCCATTGGGGATTGGTTCCAGGGCCCCTGTGGATTTCGAAATTCACAAATGCTCAAGTCCTTTATATAAAATGGGATAGTATTCTCCGATAACCTACACACACCCTGCTGTACATTTTAAGTCATCTCTACATTACTCATAATACCTAATACACTGTAAATGCTATGGACATAGTTGTTATACAGTGTTGCTTACAGAATAATGACAAGAAAAAAGTCTGTACGTGTCCAGTACAAATGCAACCCTCATAGGTCTTTGAATCTTCAGTTGGTTGAATCCGTGGATGCAGAAGCCGAGGATATGGAGGGCCAACTGTATTCGACTTTGCCATCGTAATGCGGAAACAGCCAGAGACAACATGTAAACAAATGGACACGTCTGTGTTTCTATAAAACTTTATTTACAAAAATAGGCAGCTAGTCAGATTTGTCCCACAGCAGAAGCTTAACCACTTCTAGTGTAAACCAAAAATGATTAATTGAAGACGTGATGTTTTTTTCCTTTAAAATGCTTCACTGGCACCTTTCTGAATGGGATTGTGACTGTTTTGCTCAGAAATAAGTAGACAACATAACTAAATTAGTAAAAATTACAGAAGGGTAGATATTTTTTATCCTATTGACATAAGAAATATTCTTTTACAAACATGAAAGATATTTCCAGTAATTAGATTGTCCACTAATGGTACAAGCTGCCTCGGGACCAGAACTTTTCTCATCACTTGGCTGTTCAAGCAACGCTCTCCGTCCAAGGATACAGTGTTATGCAGATAGCTAAATAATGGGTGTGTGAATCATCTAGGGGACTTGTTGAAATACAGATTCTGATACCCCAGTCCTGATTTAGGCCGGAGATGCTGCATTTCAAATAAGCTCCCAGGTGATGCTGGTGTTGCTGGTTTGGGGGTTACACTTTGAACATCAAGCATTGGTAATATGAAACACATTCTTAGTTTTGTTTACTTTTAGATAAATTTCCAAATTCAAGAATCTATTTACAAATTATAGAAATAAACTGCTTAGAGTCAGGGCCAAAACAATCACTTTTTTAAAAAAGATTTTAGGAAATTACTTATTTGCTAGCTTACCTCAAAATTTAACCTGATTTAAAATAACCTTGACTTCTCCAAGTATTGCCAATGCATGTCCTCATTCGGCATTTTAACATAGTAAAGTGAAGTGATTTCGGATGGCGTAAATATTTCATGTAAGTTAATATTTTAAAAAAACCCACAAGATATTTCCACTTTTATCAAGCATACTATACAATTACTTTTATAATAACATAAATAAGAAAAACATGTTGACTGCCAACTATAAGCTGGGCTTTCTCCCACATGACCTTTTATACTGATCTCAGTCCTGCATTTTGCAGATGTAGCAAGAGTGGCACAGAAAAGTTTACAAGGTTCTTAAGTAGCTGAGCCAAGACTTATTTCAGAGCCCGACAGTGCTGTAAACACTTTTCTCACTAAATCTTATGGCTAATATTAATAACAAAAAGGTAGCAACAGCAGATAAATAAGAGTTTTGTATGTAGCCTAAAAATCTATGAGTTTATATATAATAACCAGGCTCATCTATACATATATTGTATTTTTGTCAACTCTGATAAAAATACAAGAAAAGAGCCCTTTCCAACTGCAGTGGAAAACTCTGATAAACTTTTTTCGACGTTTCTGATTGAGAGGCACGAGAGGAAAAGAGAGAAGGGAAGAGGAAGGAGGGAGGAAGGTTCTGGAGAGCAGAGAGCCTTCACTCCAGGTTACTGAGCAAACAAACGGCTCACCCCCTCTGCTCCCCAGCTGGTGCCCTGTGCTTGGTGAAGCCATTAGAACAGCAGCTCCTGGCAGCGAGCTCCTCCCGGCCTCCAGGCCACCGTAAAACAGCAGCGCCTTTTTTCCAGAAGAAGAAAAGGCCAGTGTCTGTGGCGCAAGCACTTTACCACATGCTCCTTTTGGTAGAGAAAGCAGGGCAGAAAAAAAAAAGCCAGAGTCAAAGATTTTTCCTTACTTTCTTCTAAGCGAGCACTTCCCCCACTTTGAATAAGCCTTAAGAAATTACATGTTTGAAATGACATATTTCTTTATGTTTAAAAAGCAATTAAAATTGTATGGACCCCAAAGTTATCTCAGTAGTTAGTAATGAGAGCTGAATAGCGTTGGAAGTGTTTTTCATAAGAAATCATCTAGCAGATGTTAAAAAAAACTGTGATGAATAGAGAGAGTGACTGACGAGAACAAATATATATATAAAAAAGACAACTCATGATTATTCACTTGACTCTGCCTATGAATTTTTCTTACGAGTTCAGCTGGGTGGATATCAGTTTCTTCTAGAATTATGTGTTTATTCCTAGTATTTAATGTGTTCCTTACGGTGGTCTGTAGCCAAAGTTAAACATATTCCATAAGATAAGGGGTGGACAGTCTTCTTGAGGCAAGAACGGGACTTCAGAGGACCCTGTCTTCCCTACTCAGCTGCAACCTAACGACCTTTGGAAGAAGAGCAAAAGACTTTAATCAAGAATGATTTTGGAACAGAAATTTCTGAAGCTGTGATGAGTAGATGAAAATTTAATCCACTCAAAAATATATTTGCTTAAAACATAATTAACCTTTAAATCTTATGGAATATAATTTTGTTTTTCTTCAGTGATCCAACAGGGTTTGAAAACCATCTTCTTATTCTATGAAGCTGCATTATCCTTGTTGGAACTACAGAACAATCTAGTCTGAGTGTTGAACATCTGGATACATGGATATGTACCTTTTGGTTTTGAGGTCATTTCAAGGACATATATATGCATGCACACAAGTCTACACAAACACACACACAAACATACATACAAGCAAATATATGGTCATTTATATTTGACAATCCAAATATTCACATGGGAGTTTTTCACAGACATTATGAACTGTTTTTCTCTTTCAGCAAGTTTACAAGTGTTCCTGTATTCTCTCCACTACAGGTTTATCCAAATGTGACTGGAAGCATTTCTAACAGAGCAAGTGAAATTGGTGAGCAAATAGCAGCTTTTATTGCTCACAGCCTCTTGAGGAAGTGTCTCTCAGGTCAGAATAAGGGTCTAGCACTTTAAGCAGTGCTCACAAAGCCACTTCTCAAGCTGGCCTCCTGCTGGTGGGGCAGTTACTCCAAAGCACTTATTGCTTCAGTCTCCATTGGCCAGTGCAGCAGGGGTGTACGACAAAATGGCGGCTCTCAAAAACGGACCCCGAGGGCTTAGCGTACAGCATCGTAGGCTCCAGCCGGCGTCTGGACTGGTTTTAACCACCAGTCTTATCATCAGGTGAATCTGATTGGGTGTACTTGGTTTTAGGGGGCATCAAGAAATTTCTCCTTGATCTTACATTATTAGGGTGAACCAAATGAGACTGCCAGTGTTTGATCATTTTTGCCCAAAAAATAGCCATTAAATATAGTTTAACCTAATATGCCTATATATTTTAGACCATGTATAGCTTGCCTACAATTTGATTAATTAAAGATTAATTTAGTAAGTCTTACTCCCTTTGATAATGCAAACACAAACTTGCCCATAACTGTTCTAGTTCAGGGCGAATTAAATTAATCAAAATCTCCTTCCTGCCTCTGTTTTCCACTTTACTGAGGGAATAGGGTTCACTTGTGCTTTGTATCTCTGGAGAATGGAAACCTAAGTAATGGAAACACTTTTCCATAGGAGAACTTAAGGGAATTTTGAGTAGGCAAAGGGAAGATTTGGTATAGAAAGCTCCAGGTGGGAGAACAAAGTGTGTGAGGGGTGGAATTACTACCTCACAGAGGTAGTCAGTTTCCGTATAACACACTCAGACTGCGTCCCACACTTCCCCTGGGAGGCTGTAGACTATTGGGGATGAACTTAGACTCTGAACCAGACTGCCTGGGAGGAAGCAGCAGCTGTGTCATTTACTGATTGTCAGACTTGGAGCAAGCTCCTCAACTTCTCTGTGCCTAACTTTCCTCCTCTGTAAAATGGGGTCACTGTGAGGGGTTAGGGTAAATTATTACACGTAAAGCACCCAGAATAGAATCTGGCATGTAGGATATGCTATACCAGTGTTGGCTGTCATCATTTTCCTGATCTCCACGGAATGATTCAAGGGAAGTGCCTGTTACCCAGAGCACCATAAAATCCCCAGTCCGCCCTGTAATACGCAGGTCCCCTCAAGAGCAGAAATAAGTGCCGAAAAACTGAACATGAGCCATTGGTGAAGAAACTGCCCTTATTTCACCAAGGAAGGATGTTGCTGACATCTCAAAGCTGCTAGGATGCCTTGAGATGCAGGGCAATTTGAAAATCCCTAGCTAAGATTCTTACTCAAGTGAACATGAGACGTTTTAGAAACTCACCCCCAGTTATGACTTCTGAGGATAACAATAGCTGAGAATTCTTTTCCTAGGACTTTTTGAATAGAAATCTGTTCTGCATATTGAGCAGGCTATTGTGTTTTCTAGTAGTGTATTATTTTCAAGGAACATCTGTTGTGCTTCCACACCCACTTTGTAATATTACTGCAAAATTCACCATTTAGTTATTACCCATTTAAACAATAGAAGGCCAAATTGCAGTGCCTCAATTCATTATCTCTTTCCTTTATCCATTGGACATACACATATTTGTCAAGCAAAGCAAAATAAAAACACAGACCAACACGACGTCCCCAGCTTCTTGAGTTCTTGTTTTGCCTACATTCTGGTCTGTCCATCAGTCTCTCCTTGGGACATCCTGACTACTTTCGTCTCCTGACCCAGCGCTCCAAATACTAAAGTATAGAATACTATCTAGTACACAATTGGGTCCTGGAGTCACGCTATATTTTTAGAAATTGTTACATGTTCCAGCCTATCCTTGGAAAATTAAAGGACCTGTATTATTTCCCCAGCTCTTATTAGAACAGCAGCAGTAGTCTTCTCTCCTTTTTCAGGTTTCAGTTCACTCAACATTGTAAATTACTGAAAACATCTAAGAAAATCTAGTACTCTAATTCAGTTGTCAATGTTTATCAGCCATGAGTGAAATATAAACCCTGGTGTCATTGCAAGTGGATTCTATTTTAAGGGGAACAAAGTGTTGGGAGTAACAGATCTTTTAGAATCGACTACTATGAATCCTCTGTATGCTGACAGATTAGATTGCAAGGGGGAAAAAAAATCACGAGTTTCATCTCACGTGGAGCAAAACAAGCCAAGTTCTAGGCCAGAGGAAAACAAAACTAGACATTAATCCTGACTTGATGAATATCTTTTTTTTTTTTAATAAACACCTGGAACAAATCCATCTCTGAGCGTTGTCTGATAGAAATTCCCAAACAAATTAACTGAGTTAATTATTAAGAGAAAAGATATGGCATTATTATTTAATTAAATAACTCTTCTACAGTCTAGTAGTTATATGCGTCAAAGCACTGTTGTTTATTTTTATGAGTTTGGTTTCTAAGCTTTTTGAAAGTACACATTCTAGGACTTTGTAAACAGTCACATTTTCAGAAAGCGTAATCTTTTTAACTTTTTTTGCTATATATCCAAACACATAAAATTATTATTTATTTCTGTGGTAAAAACACCTTAATGTTTAACCAAGGGACTTTTAAAAACTGTAACCAATGAAAAAAACCTGGATTTGTTTTAATAAATTGATTTTTTATTCAACCTACTTTTCCTTGAGCCTTTGGCATGACAACATTCCTTTAGAATTACTTAGTCCAGCTGTGTGGTGGGTGAAGCAAAGGGCAACGTTACCTAATAGGAAAAATCTATTGTACATACACTAAGGTGTTAGCTCTCTCAAAATTCCTAATTCAGGAAAATAAAGCGAATGAAAAGAACTTGTCCGAAGGAAGAAAACTTGACCTACACTTATGTTATAAAGTTGCTTTCGAAAAGCCTAAATGGGAGGCACTGAGGTGGGTTAGAGAGAATTCTAGATGAATAGCTGGGAGACTTGGGTTCTAATCTTGTTTGTTTGACGTTAGCCAAGTCATTTGACCTTAATGGACCCCAGATTCCCATCTATAAAATGAGGACTGTAATATTTGTCTTTCCTGCTTTACAGAGTTATTGTGAGGATAAAATAGAAAAACAGATGTGAAGGTTCCCCAGGGAGATATATAAAATAGTACAGATATTAATACTGATTCTCCTTGGCCCTTATAAGGGTCAAAAATTCTTCAGATCCAATCTTATTATCCTTAAAAGGAAGAAGTCCTTTCTTTGAAGGTTAGAAACCCTCCAAGTTAATGATTCATTCTTAGGTATTATGCATAGGATGTAACCCAAGGTCTGAGATAATAGAAAAACCAAAACACCAGTTATATTTTTATCAAAATTTCAGAGGAAATTTCTCACTTTCTCTTCCTCTCTCATTTGCAAGCTTACTCGTTGTTTTTAATCTTTGTACAAAAACATATGCTTGAGTGTTTTGTTGCACGTACTCTTAGCCCCACGCCCACATGCGCACACCTGCCTGCACACCCCGCAACACACTCTTCTTCCTCTCCAAAAGCCTAGATTTACCATTGTCTTCCACTTTAACTTTTTCCCTTCCACAATTTCTCCAAGCTCTATGATCTATCCTAATTCTTAACCACAAATTCCTTGATGTTCTAGGACTCATATGTTTAAATAGTTGCTTCTGGGTTTTTTTTGTCCTCATCATAAGAAAAAGAAAGACCCATGAAATTTGCCTCCATGAATTGGTGTATACGTTATGTAGATGGTCACAGTTTTAAAATTGGGGATAAATAAGTCACTTTAGCAGTTGGAATGAGGGACTATCTCAACAGTGTAATTTAATTAAAAAATATTATTGTTGACACTATTTCGTTAATTTTTTCTCTGTGACATCCTGACCTATGTTTGCACAAGCTGTCAGAAGAATTAAATTGACCAACTAGTTGCTGTCTAAGACAGTGCCCAGGAGCCTTGTTAGCATCCGAAGGTCTGCATGGAAAAATTTACAGAGAATAATACAATCTCAAAAGAGCTGGAGTGGTATTGTTTGCTCTTCTGTGGCATTTCTCTATGCCACATGACATATATATATATATGTATATACACACACCACAGAGTATAGGTCTGTGTGTGTGTGTGTGTATATATATATGTATATACATAAAAATACCACTTCAGAGACCTCTTTAGTTTTTCTTCCTAGAATAGCAATGATGTCAAGACTTAAACATACCTTAATGTTTACAAAAACATTTCTTTTTCTAAATTTAAAGAAATTCCATAATGGTCTCAGCATTAAATATGATATCACTGTCCTACTAAAACCATATTGAAAATTTCTAATCACTTCTGATGTAAACACTTCAGAAAAATGGTTCTGAAAAATGTTGCCACATACACACACACACACTTTTTAGGTGATTTTAATAAGAACATTTCATAAAATATGTTTGAATATGGATGAGGATATTGAATATTGACTACACAACTGGAATTCATATGAAAAAAGTTATTTCTGAGTAAATACTTCCTCAAGGCATTCTGTTTAACTCACGTGATACATAGAAGCTTTGACTTTATTGAAATGTTTTTATACATATAGCATTTCCCTTACATACTATACAATTCTTATGGCCCTGACTACCACTTATGAAATGTGATGTTGGGAAAGTTGAATAAATGCTCTGTGATTCCTCTTTTGTTACTGTTTATGTTTTTTCTTGTTGTTATCTGGGGCTTGGGTAAAATAAGAGTGCCCACTTCATAGGTTAGCTGTAAGGATGCCGTGAAGTGCTGTATATGAACTGCTTGGAAATATCCAATCAACTTTCAATAAATGTTAGCTGACATGGTTGATGATTTTACTCCCCATTGGACCGAGTACAATGCACATAGCAAACTATCCATAGATAGTTCCTGAAAAACTCAATGAGTTACCAAATCTATGCTATGACTCATGCATAAATAACCCACTTCTTAGAAAGTTTCTCAAAAGATTTATTGCCTCACAAATATAAGACATAGATAGATAAATATAGATAGTGTTTGTGTGTGTGTGTAGGGGGTGTGTGTGTGTGTTTGGTGGTCATGAGAAAAGCTCTAGATTAGGCCACTAGTAAAAATATAACAAAAAAAAAAGGCTGAAAGAGATATAGGAATCATACATCTTGGGTAATATACAGCAGTCTCTCGTAACACTGTATCTTCATAGCATTATATTATTCAAATTATACTTATAGGTTCTCAAGCATCCTATTTTTCCCCTTTGGGGAGGTATAGGTGAGTGTACCAGATATTGTCTGTCAGCATTGAGTCCCATTCTAACCGTTCTGTGCTCTTCTCAGGATCCCAATAGGTTAAACACTTTAAAACTGTATTTCCAAGATTCCCTTGAAAAAAGGAAGCTAACTGGATTTCGCCTGTGAGATACTTCAAAAAATTAGAAGTGGGAGAAAGGGACACATTAGGATGCTTCTGGCTCTGGTAGATGCAGCAGTTGGGCCTGTGGGTACCAGCATCATCAGCAGTTCCAGCAACGGCAGCAGGGCTGGCTCCCGCCCAGCAGCAATGGTGTTGTTAGCAGCAGCTTTGGTAGCAGTGCCTTTAGACAACTGTCCAGGGTGGGCTTGTGGCCTCCATCCAAGGACGGGGGCATCTTCCTACCTCTGAGGAAAACTCTTTCTATACTTTGCCTCCAGCCTCTTAACACCTTTCTAACTGATTTCCTGAGCAATTTCTAATTGAAATCTCCAGAATGATATCAGTTAATCTAATTACACCATGATTTCTTCTTATAGAGCCATCTTTAGGACAAGTGTAAAGCTTTGCTTTTCGCTGTGATAATTTGAAATAAATATTAAAAAGTCTAGAGTATAAGTGGAATTTTTAACCTTAGTGGAAAACTAATTCAAGTTTTAAAAGAAAAACTTCTCATTTTCCTTTCAAATATATTTTATTTGGTATTAAGATAGAAATATTAAATGATGAATGTTTCTTTTACCAATTGAATGTGATACCATACACTCAACATTTAAATGTTTCATTTAATAAAAACTTCTTTACTGGGGCCGGCCAGGTGTCACAGCAGTTAAGTTCACACGTTCCACTTCTCAGCACCCCGGGGTTCGCCGGTTTGGATCCTGGGTGCAGACATGGCACCGCTTGGCAAAAGCCATGCTGTGATGGGCATCCCACATAGAAAGTAGAGGAAGATGGGCATGGATGTTAGCTCAGGGCCAGTCTTCCTCAGCAAAATGAGGAGGAGTGGCAGTAGTTAGCTCAGGGCTAATCTTCCTCAAAAAAAAAACTTCTTTACTTATTTTAAATGTCAATACCAGATTTCATCCTTGTCTGATCTACACCATTTCATCCCAGCTCCCATTTCCTCCCATTAGATTTTTGACAATGCCATTTTATCTTCTTCTTTTCAAATGTCTTTGGTCATAAGTCGTTCAAAATTCTGCCCTTTATTTTCCTATGTCTAACTCCACACGTATTTTCTGAATGATCTCCTTTCTTGCTAGTACTTCTATCACCACCCCTTAGAGATGATTCTATATTGTGTGTGTGTGTGTGTGTGTGTGTGTGTCTAGTTGTGTAGGTAGTTCTACCTTCAAATTTCACATTTTCATCCTCCTACTTGATGTCCTTATTGGAAGGCACGCAAGTCAGTCCTTCAGCAAATATTAGTGAAATGGAGAATGAGTACCAAGCACAGCATTGACCTCTGGACCTCAAATCCAGGAGACTCTCAAGCAAACGTATCACCATCTTCCCGTATCTCCACCAGAAATTCATGCTTCTTTTACCTCATTTACCTTTTTTTTTTTTACTTTAAATTTTCCTTCTCTTGACTTATCTTTCCCAATTCATAGAACTACCACCTTCCTAGCTGCTTAGTTTTCATTTGAAAACTAAAAATCATCCAGTGGTATGCTGCTACGTGCTTGACAACCAGCTTCCGATTAAAAGCTCTAATTTGTAATGTTGTCATTACTCACACCATGGCTGATTCAAGTAACAATTTGATATCACTGAGCAGAAGTGGGGATAAATGTGCAAAATCTCCCCTTGGGAATCAACTGTCCCCAGGATATCACTGGAACCACCTCTTTTTCTTCCATATTTATAGCCCCTATTCAATCATTCACCAAACTCCATAAATTCTCCCTTCGGATTATGTCTAGAACTACTACACTCTTTCTATTCTCAGCATCATAACTCTCATATAGGCCTCGCGGTCTCTTTACCAGATTATACAGTAGTACTTTAACCTCTCTACCCACCGCTGCCCCACTTGGCTCCTATCTGCCCTCCACATGTTGTGACGTTTATGTTCTCCAAGAACAGACAGGGTCACATCATTCCATGTTTTCAAATATTTAATCACTTCCATTAGCAGATGAAATCAACTCTGCCTGGGGCAACTGTAAGAATGAAAATATTGGGTATAATAATGACATCAAACAACAAATTAGACCCAGGAATGAGAAAAAGGATGTGTTAGCTTTTAAAAACTTTTTTGAACTTTTAATATCTCATAATGCTTTCTTTTGGCTTTTAGAAATTCTTTATATTGTCAAGAAAGTATGCTTGGTTCTTCATATCTTTCTAGCTTCCCATATCTATCCTCCATATTTTATTCCTACTGTTGTTAACAGAGGCTAGTCCAAAATCATCACAGTACCTTCTAATTTGTGTTTTCCACCTTCCATGCAATTTATCCTCCATACTATGGCCAGAGATGCTATCGATAATAACCTCCAGTCCCTCTCTGTATTGAGCAACTAGTACCTTTGTCATTGGATGAGCCACACTACAAAAGACCTACAAAGTAGGTCTTTGCCCATTTCATAGATGACAAGAGAGAGGCTTCGGGAAATAATTTGTGCATCTTCACAAAAGTAGAAAGTGGAAAACCATTTCGATTCCTTCCCCCTCAAAAACATTTTCAGTAACAACTCACACTAGGTACGGTATCTAAAAGTCTCCAAACTACTTTTCAACCTGAATCCTTACTATTCTCCTTCACAAACCCCTGTAAGTAGCTCCCTAGTCTACATGCAGCTGCCAATATGCCTTTATTCATGTAAGTCATCGGCTCTGATGTCCTTCCTATGTTTACCTAGAGGAATTTCTTCACTTTTAAATGAACACAGAACTCTCTTCTTTATGAAGTGTCCCTGATTCCTTCAGGAAGAACTTCTCAATCCTTTTTCTGAATTCCCATCAATCTGTTTCTACCCCTCCTATGAAGCTTTACATTATTTCACTTTGTACTGTTAATTTATATGTAATATACCTCACTATCAAGGTTGTTGGTCCCTAGAGTAGATTCTCATGCACAGTGTATTAGTTTTTTGTGTTGCATAACCAATTACCACAAACACAGCAGGCTAAAACAATTCCCACTTACTCTCTCACAGTTTCCATGGGTCAGGAATCCAGGCATAGTGTAGATGAGTCCTCTGCTCAGGAGCTCCCAAGCTGCAGTCAAAATGTCAGCTGGGGTTGGGTCTTATCTCAGCCTCTGGGTACTCTTTAAAGCTCACATAGTCATTGGAAGAATTTATTTCTTGTGATTATAAGACTAAAAATCCTCAGTTCCTAGAGGCCTTCTGCCATTCCCTTCCATGTGGTTCTGTCCTCAGTGACTGCTTCTTTAGGGGTAGCAGGAGAGAGAAAGTCTCTGTCTTTTACTTTTAATATCTGTGTCCTCTTTTAACAGACTCAGCTGATTATATCTGACCCACTCGTAATCATCACCCTTTTGATCAACATACAGTCAACTGATTAGGGACCATAATTACATCTGCAAAATCTCTTCACCTTTGCCATATAATGTAACACAATCACAAGAATTATATTCCATAATGTTTGTCATATTCTAAAGGATAGAAGCAAATTGCAGGTCCTGCCAACATTCCACAAGAGAAGATGACACAGAGGTATGGGCCATTGAGGTTCTCTTTAGTATTAAAGCCAACTTGCCTGATGCCTTACTAGTAAATGATTTTCCAATTATTGGAAAAAAATTAAAATTTGTAAAGTGATGGTATAATATTTCTCCTTTGCGATAAGTTAAGACATTTTATATGTGGCAAATAAAAGCTTTTAGTAGTTGAAAATATATAAATAAATAATCATGTAGGGGCTGGCCCCGTGGCCGAGTGGTTAAGTTCGCGCGCTCCGCTGCAGGTGGCCCAGTGTTTCGTTGGTTCGAATCCTGGGCGTGGACATGGCACTGCTCATCAAACCACGCTGAGGCAGCGTCCCACATGCCACAACTAGGAGGACCCACAACGAAGAATATACAACTATGTACTGGGGGGCTTTGGGGAGAAAAAGGAAAAAAATAAAATCTTTAAAAAAATAAATAAATAAATAAATAAATAATCATGTAAAAAATAAGTAAACAAAAATCTTTGGGAGTTTAGATGAATTCTATCACTCAAGTATTATTTGTTTAAATGAAGAAAAGGAAAATTATAGCAAAACCAAAAGGATTTTAAAACAAAGCTAATGTTTAAGAAAGGCTTTATTTTGAATATAATGTGGGATCACCCTTTTTCATCCTCCAGCTTGCTTTGCACAGATGGGAACAGTAAAATTGACCCACCCTGCCCTTTATCTGTATTAGAGAAGCTAAGATCTCCAAAGAATACTATTCTAGTCATTAAGTGTTTTAATTTTTTATCCAAGTGGTTATTATTCAATAAAAATTCTTCTAATTTTATTCCATAAGGAAAAGCATTTGACTTCTGAAAAGTTGACACGTTTTCAAATGGTAAGACTGTTACGCATAAGCACACTACACCAAAGAAACAACAAAAAGAAGAGTTAGGTGCCTCTACAGGTGAAAAGCTGACATTCATAACATTGTAAAAGGTTTGAAGTGAATTCTGCTTCTGCTTATATTCTTTAAGAGACCCAAATCAGTCCACCTAAAAGTCTTAGTTGTTATTCCAATTGATCATTTATACATCTACGTAAGTTATGGCTGTAGAACATAGACTCTTCTAGATCTTCTAATGCTATGAATTCTGTCTTGGCATCCATTCTTAACCAAACTTAAAGCCTTAAATAGCTGAAAGTGACCAGAAGTGAGTTTGCCATGATCAGATGGCATCTAATCAGATGGCGTGTAAAAGTTTTACTAGCAACATTTTATCTTAGCATAATAAATTGAAACTGAAAAATCCATTGGATTAACCAGCAATTTGGGTTTTTTTCCTAACTTTGCCTTATTCTTTCTTACATAAAAAAAGTTGGTAAATATATTGATTTCTAACATGGATTTAAATGGAAGACAGCATTTAGTTAAATATATTAAACTATATCACACATTAACAGAAATTGAAGCTCCATATATACGGTTTTTATAATAGTATTAAGTACACCAATTTTCATAAAATTATTCCATTAATTGGAGTATTCTTATAGGTTCATTTGTGTGGTAATAAAAGATGAAATAAAACTTCTGCATGGTCCAAGAAAGATGTTTTAATAGGTCACGTTACCTGATCCATCTTTGGAATAAACAAACTTTCCAGTTCCTTGTATGTCAGATTTTCTTCTCTTGACTCACATGGAATTAGTTTTCCTTGAAGTTTTAGGACTAGAGTCCACCTCATGATTGAAATTCTTTAAGAATGATATTGAAAATGAAATTTATGTCGAATTTTTTAATGATTTTTTTAACACAAATCATCAGAGAATTTTATGTACGTATATTTGCTCCAATGTTTCTGATTTTATTGATATAGTATTCTGAATGTATATGAAAATAATAAACTGGTCTCTTCAAATTGAAATCTTGGCTACTTACATAAGGGAATTGAAGAGGAGTATATATGCATATTTTCTCAGACCTTGTGAAGTTCAGTGCCTGGCATATTGAAAATCAAAATGATACCACTTAAGCACTACTATTCAATGAAAGAGAAGCTTATAACAGCATAGTGCAAATATTTTAAATACTTTCATATCTATTTCTTAAATGTTTTGTTCTGTTAAGAAATCAATTTACAGGGGCTGGCCTGGTGGCACAGTGGTTAAGTTCACATGTTCTGCATTGGCAGTCCGGGGTTTGCCAGTTCAGATCCCAGGTGCGGACCTACACACCGCTTGTTGAGCCATGCTGTGGCAGGTGTCCCACATATGAAGTAGAGGAAGATGGGCATGGATGTTAGCTCAGGGCCAGTCTTCCTCAGCAAAAAGAGGAGGATTGGTGGTAGATGTTAGCTCAGGGCTAATCTTCCTCAAAAAAAAAATTTTTTTTTAAATCAACCCACAAATAATCAACTAAATTTTATTTCGTGCATCTACACCTCTTTATACCTTATAGAACATGCCATATTTCATTTTATTTCATTATCTGAATATTTAGCAATCTCTCTGCTGTACCATGATATAGTGATGCCAATATAATTTTAATTTTTTATCCCTCAAATTTAGCACTGTTGTAAAATACTTTTATTTATAAGCATTCACTGTAGTTAGTATAAAGAAATGAAAACCATGATGCTTCTTCTCTAGAATCTGATGACTTAACTGACCTTTGCAGAAGACATACCATGTAACAATCACGTTGAATCAAGAAAGAGAGGAGAAGCCATAGTGGTCAGTAACACATGGTTTCTGCTCTATTGGCACTTGAACTCTAGCAGGGAAGCAAATTTTTTAACCATAAATCTATGAGTTAATATGATGAGCACTATAATACAGTGGTGTACTTAAAACTTTGAAACAGAGAGAAAAGAGCCAATTAATTATGTTTAGGCATTGACAGAAGGTATTATGGAACAAAGGGTTTTGCATTGGACTTTAAAGAATTACATGAGAGTAGGTCATGTGCAAAAGGTTGAAAAAAGAATATTCAATTTAGACATAAGGAAGAGCATATGCAAAGGTACAGATGTATGGGCATACGAAGTCCCAGAATACTTATTAATAACCCTGTGTTCTGTAGTTTGGTTGTGTTGGTAAGGAGTGGGAAAGAAGCTAATGAGGAGC
Source organism: Equus quagga (assembly GCF_021613505.1). Classification (NCBI taxonomy): domain Eukaryota; kingdom Metazoa; phylum Chordata; class Mammalia; order Perissodactyla; family Equidae; genus Equus; species Equus quagga. The sequence continues at coordinate 24,682,622 of NC_060287.1, forward strand.
AGTGGGAAATAAGAATTCAGTAAAAGTTTGAAGTGGGATTGTGAAAGGTCTTATATTTCATAGTGTGAAAGTATAACTTAATTCTGTAGGCAGTTCTATATTTTAAGAAGATTATCCCTGTCACAGAGCAAAGAAGGCATTGAGTGTGGAGAACATTGATGCAGAAAGCACTCATTAGAAAACTACTGAGAGTGTTTCAATGGGAGATAAGAATCTGAAATAAGATAGAGAAAGTAAGAGCTAACTGAATGTGTAAATTAATCCTCAACTATTGGATTAAAGAAAAGAATCAAGAAGAACAGTCCAAATGACCCAAAGGCAAAATTTAGGCAACTTGCTATACCAATAAGGGAAAGAAGGCATTCTTGACTAGAAAGAATGCCTATAACATTTCCAGAAAAAGTTAGATTGTGGGGATCTTTAGAGGGTCGGAATAATAAAAGCTGAAGAAGAAATAAGACTGACTTGACTAATCTATCAAGTGTTTGTCCTATGAGATCTGAGATGAAATAAAAATTTTTAAGAAGTTCAAGGGATGTGAAGATATTTTCTAATCGACAATAATAATCCTAAAGCTCATTTAAAGACTTAGGTGACTAATCTTGGTATAAGAGAAAAACTAAATTTTTTGAGAAACTCCTGTGCCAATTTAGTACATAAGGTAGAGACAAAACTTAGGATTTTGTTGTCATGAGACAACATTTTCACTGTTTCTCTCCAAATAAATTTTCAAGATTAGTGCAGATTAAGAAAATACACTGAGAAAAAAGAAACATGTGAACAATGAAATCCACAGAGAGTAAAAGAAAACTTTAACTTTGGAAATCCTTCCGTTGTCTTTCCAGATATTTTATAATACATTTAGGATTCGGAAGATAATAGGTTTCATAAGAATTAGTTTTAAGAGTGAGATGTATTGAGCATGAAAAAATGCATATCTTCTATACTTATTCTCTTATAATGGAGTCCTTTAGACATCAAATTTAAGACTGATAGAATGTGATTAAAAATATCAAATTTCAAATAGTTTACTAGATCTTTTATGGACATAACATTTCAATCCTTATATATAGTTAAATATTTTCTTCACGTAGAATTTTAGACTCGCCAAGTCTTATTTGCCTTAGACACAAGAGGTATAACGCAATAACTTAGTAAATTAACTGGTCATTTCTCTCATTACATATTTCTTAGACCTATCATCTTATTTGGTTATGTTTACAGAAATTATTTAGTCATCTACTAAAATATAAAACTATGCTGCACAACAGAGGATGAAGAGCTGACCTTCTTCCCCAAGGATTGTATTCCCTAGTTTTCTGTGTCCATGTGACCATCATTCTTCTGTCATTTTTCGTAAATTCTCAGATGCTTTTACCAAAGCTACTGATCACTGTATTGCCACTTGTATCCACAATAAATGTATGACCTCTAATAATTAAATCTTAGTAGAGTTTAATGGATAGGTTGTAGCATTAGTACAATGAGAAAACCTGACAATAAACTGAAAAAAAGAAACTTGGAAGGTAATCCTTGGAACACCCTTAACTACATAAACTGAAATCCAATGACACTCCAATAAACTGAACAGCTGCATTGGCCAGGAAGTGTGACCTCTGGGAGCTAAGACCAAAACGCTCAGCTCAACTTGGATGACCTACATCATCTTCTCATGTAGACAACAACTGAATGTTAACAAATATCATTTTTTCCTTTTTTGTTAAACTGAGAAAATATTTTCTTTATAAAATTAATAAGACATGCAGTATATTTTCCAAAATCTGAGGGAATAAAGTGAAAATAATAACTAAAAAATGTTCTGAAGAATGATTAGCAATCAGCAACAGAATAACTATGTAAGATATCCTACTCATGAGTCAAAGAGACAATAAAAGTAGAAAATATTTCCTAAGCATTTACTGTGTGATGCAGAGTATGTTATACACTTGGGCCATGGAAATTAAACAAGCTCTGTGAGATTAATATTTTCACAAGCAGCTTCATTTCACATCTTGACATTATCTAACATGGAACATATGCAATTTTTTGCAGATATTTGCAAGATACATGAATTTGTCTTACAAATCCAATCTCATTCAAAGACGATATTTTTTACCTGAAAGAATGTTCAGAAATATTACTTGGATTTGAAAGCACTTCTGTTCAATTAACAAATGGCGTAACATTTTTCCATATTCAAACTAAATCTGTAATTTTATTATAGATTATACATGAAATAAACATATTCTTATCATTCACAGCTATTCTCTTTAAACTATTGTATATTATTTTATGGAGGAAGGCATTGTTGCATACTCATCTTATCCAAGAGTGATTGGTTTGGTTATTTATTGACGATGTTTTTAGTAGTAAATATAAAACCTATCTTAAAGCAGAATTTTTACAAGAATGAGAAAAGTTCAAAATTATATTCTTGATCAATTCAATTTCAACATAACATGCGATCTAGAATTTTGGAGGTGAATCAAAAGTGAACTTCCTCTAACAAGGTAACTTTGGTGAAGTTCAAAAAATATTCCTTTGTTAATTATATGTTCATTTTTTTCTGACAGTTATTAAAATTTTGTTGTTTTGGTGTAAGTGTAGAGATGGTTTGCACATAATAAAATGAGATGTCTTCTGCCTATGAAAAGTATTTTAAAGTAAATTTGCTAATCCAAAATTGAAGAAGTGCATGTTAATAATCGCGGTATATGGATTATGGAGAATAACATTATGCTTTGGTATTTGAACTCAGACTGTGCTTATGTACTTTATTTAGTATTGAAGCTAGTAATGTCAAATAATTTCTACAGAAAAAAGCATAAGAGGTCTGATTACGTGCAATATTTCAGACAATAGGTAACTATTCTTTTTTTTAGAAAGAGTGGGCCTGAGCGAACATCTGTTGCCAATCTTCCTTGTTTTTTTTCTCTCCCTAAAGCCCCAGCACATAGTTGCATATCCTAGTTATAAGTCATTCTAGTTCTTCTACTTGGTATGCCACCACAGTATGGATGATGAGCAGAGCATAGGTCCATGCCCAGGGTCCAAACCCGCAGAACCCCCAGCTGCCGAAAGGGAGCGTGCAAACTTAACCACTCAGCCACAGGGCCAGCCCCCGTGGTAACTATTCTTAATGTTTGTCCATAGTGAGTGTAATGAATTTAATCACAATTACTACCATTACCTACCTCATGACGATTAATGTTATAACCACAAAATAAAATACAACCAAATTAATTCTCTCTTTTATAAAATATCCCATGAATGATTATTATGTATGAAGAATTTTGCTAACCAGTGGTAATACAGGCTTGAATAAGACGTGATCTCTACTGTCAAAAATTTATTAGACATGTGAGGAGACCTTGATGGGAGTGAAGTCATGGTTGTAACATTATATTAGAAATGGCAATTGTCATAGCAAGTATCTATCAAATTCACAAGAAGATTAATGGTTTGGTAATCATGAGCTTCCACTCATCAAGCAGAGTGTTACCAGTGGTTCTATTTCTCTAGGCAAAAAGGTAGTGGATGGTATAAAGGCACATAATTTCCTTAGAACCTGCAGAAGGAATATGGAACAGGTATTTTATTTAGGTATTCTCAGCAGCAGAAATAAAAAAGTGGAAGAGTGAGACAGAGAAAAGAGAAACACCAATCAGGGGTGAATTGAGTCGGTTACCACTGTGGGCAAATGGAATTTAATCCTGCTACTGACCCTTTGAGGAACTCTAGAATACACCTCAGAATTGCTCCCCTGAAGAATGGAGAGGACGGGCTTTTATTCCCTGATTTTTGGCTCCACTTTATTTGAGTTTTGCTCCTAGAAGTTCTAACTTCCTAGCATTTTCTGGCTGTGCCTATATGTAGTCTGAGCAGCCTTTTCGAGCTTCTAAAAAAGCTTTGAGACAGAGAAGTCTCAAAAGTCGCCATGACACTTGCTGGAGGTGGAAACTAGGAAAACTGCATGCAAATAAACAATATAGCTTCATTGAAACTGGTCAGTTAAAGGAATGTGGTTCCAGCTACCAGGCGAGTTCTGCTACTATAATCTGGTTTGATGGTTGCATTTATATGGCAATCAATAGTCATTTCACTTGTTAAACAAAACATGCATTGCTGTACAAAAGAAATAAAACTCTTTTAAAAGTTCTTATTTTTGAAAATTAAACTTAAGTCTTTTAACATTACACATTTCAAGTTTAATTTTCCCCATATGGAATTCACGTTATGTAATAAAAGCTCAATTAATAGAGGAGTAACATTCCAATGACAGAGACATTTATCAAACTTAATAATCAAAGCATAGATAATCTACTATCCTAAGAACGTATTACAGAATATGAGATAAAGAGAAAAGAGGGAAGTGTAATATTAAAATATATATTATTAAATATACATTAAAATTTTGGGGTAAAACTGTGGCGTAAAGTAATGGGAACAAAGTTTGGGGGCAAAAATGTGTCCCCCCCAAAATGAACAATGATGATTTTAAAATATAAGGAGAGGGGGTCTTGCCTCATGAATTGGGAAAGTGGAGGGAAAACCAGAGAAAGATCAGTGCTCCTTGTGTTGAGGTCAGGGTTAGAGGAATTTCAAGTTTTAAAGAAACTCAAAACAGAAATTGAATTCAGCCCCTATCAATTTGCACCAATCTCCCCAGGAAAGCACTGCCTTACCTAGGCAGTGGAAGGGAATCTTCTTAAAATGGAAGAACCATTCCTTCTCATATGTCACACTTAAAATTAAGCTTACACTGAAATCAGTCATATTAGCAATCTTTAATTTCAGTGGACTTTATCTCTTCAAAATATCTCCAATTTTGTTTGAAACTTCTTTAAAAATGTAAAATGTGTGTCATTCTATCATTAAATTTGTGTACATAAAGGGTGGTGTTCACACCCAAATGTGAATTAGCTACAAATAAAGTATAATTGGTTACCTAGATCCACCTTCTCTAGATGTGAAAAAGTAAAAACAGCCTAAAGAATCCTAAAGTAATCTCAAAAAGGAAGATTCAGAAAGAAGTTGAAAACCAAAGGCTAGCAATAAACCTTTCATATGTTTGACTAAAGTTGACTCTAGAATTATTGATGATCTGAACCAAGAACTTCATTTGAACAATGGTAAAGAGGACAAGTACTGGGGAGCAAAGATTACCAAGATCTTACAGGTTAGCATAGCTCAGACAAAAACCAGATTTCCAAATCCATTTATCTCAATAGTATTCTGCCTTCAGTTTAAATGAGAGCAGTAGATGATTTTCTAGGTGCATAATTTATCCACCTGCCAACCCCCCACTCCATGTTACCGCTAACTGCTCTTCTCTATCAGTTAAATAGAATAATAAATTTATTTCTAACATTAATATTTTGACTCATATACCACCTTCATTTCTCATGTGATTTCATATGGAGTTGATATGTCTGAAAATTATTATAGAGTAAGGATTCCTCTCCTCATTTTTTTAATGGTGTACAATAAGTGAACAGCAGATAGGAGCTAGAAGCAAAATCGTGTAACTACTAAGGTAGATCTTTTCTATCCTTTTAACTTCACAATGATATAAGGTTTTATAGCATGTTTTAGTTTCCCTTGTCCTCTTCACCCTCAAACACGTTATTTAAAAGAACTATTTTTTCATGTCTTTTCTAATGAGAGGTTATCTGTAATGTCAACACCTGTGTGTTTATGCTAGAGGTAAAATCAGAACTTACGGTTAACTTGGAACACTTTGTGTCACCTTAGTGGTGGGGTGCCTTTCTTGACAACAGACTAAGGTAACTTCTAATTCCAACTCTACATGCTAGGTAACAACTGATGATTTATTTCTGTGTCCCACGTCCCAAAGGGAGGCTGGAGAACAGTCGAGTTGTTGTTCCTGACACCCGTGGTTTTGGCAATCATAGCATAAGAGAGAGAAATGGTCACAAGTTGAAAACACAACCAGTTTACTCTTTTAAATACAGTCACAATAAAATAATTCACCTATTAATAATAAAGTGGGCCTACAGGTAAAATCATTTTTATGCCTTGATCTTGATATTGCTATTTTCTAAAGGAAGATTTTCCACATAATTCACTAAAGTGTTTTCTTTTAAAGCATACTAAAAGTATTATATTAATTATGTATTTCCCCAATGAAGTTGAGGAGCTCCTGCTCAAAAGCAGAGATAGGTGACTACTTTGTATTGGTGAATATGTTGTTCTAGTGTTTAAAATATACTTTCAAAGACTACCTGGGGAAATTAGATTAAAAGCTGATATTAAAAGAATAGGTAAATAGGGGCTGGCCCTGTGGCCGAGTGGTTAAGTTCGCGCCCTCCTCTGCAGGCGGCCCAGTGTTTCGTCGGTTCGAATCCTGGGCGCGGACATGGAACTGCTCGTCAGACCACGCTGCTCAGCGTCCCACATGCCACAACTAGAGGAACCCACAACGAAGAATACACAACTATGTACCGGGGGGCTTTGGGGACAAAAAGTAAAAAATAAAATCTTTAAAAAAAAAAAAAAAAAGAATAGGTAAATAAAATTTTTTAAAATTTGTTTCCTGGTTAATTTTAAAATAATATTTAAAAATTAAAATGAAATTAGGTTGCTTACTTTACTATATAAGCTTACTTTTGGCCTAGAAATTGGTAAATGCTAGTGAAGTATAAAAATCATGTCTTGTTCTGCCGTGTTAGCCTTGACCTCACAGCAGTGGTTTGCATAAGTAGTTGGAAGTGGACACTTTTTTTTCCCCCTGAATCTGAGGTCACTTTTCAGACCAACTACCTAAATTTAATGTACAAACCTGTAATTAACTGTTAATTCCTAAATACATAGCTCAGTTTTCGATCATCTAACACTAAATATTAACTTTCCAAACAATTGGTTTTAACATCATAGTTTGAAGCCAGAAAGAATAAAAACAAGTTTTTATTTAAGATCTTTTAATCAATATCCAATTATACCCTGTTGAGAGAACCTGGATTTTGACAGTTCCTTAATATTATGTTCCGTATTTAACTGAAAAAACCCCTTCATATTATGACAGAAATATGTGAAAACCGGACAGACCTAATAAGCAAATTATGATAATTTAATTCATTAATCTATGCTTTAAAATAACTTTATTCAACTGAAATACTAGGTTTATAAAAGTCTGCTCTAGAACCAAAGAAAAGCATAAGTGGTTTTATGATTTATTAGTGATAAATCGAACAGATAATCCTCTATGCAACAGTGGACGATAGAAGGTCAACAGAGCTCCTCTAAGTAAGGTTGACTTATTTCAAATAAACTAATCCTGCACAGATACAATCTGCACACGCAGGATTTGTGAACTTTGTACTGATATTAGACACTAGAACAAACGAGTACATTATGAGCTACCTGCCCAATGTCAATGTCTTCACTGAAGAACAGAGCAATGTCGGAAACCGGGCTTCTCTCTGAACCATCTGAGACGGTAGGAAGTTCCTGGGAGATTGCTGTCTTTTGTATTTTGGGGGATGGGCTGTTATGTCTCATGATGGATAGGGAAAGTTATTGCTTGATCTGCAGGTTATAGAACACATCACAATATAAATTATATGGTGAGAAGAACCATTATTTTAAGTGAGATATGTGCCATTTGGTGAGCCAAATTAAATATTGATGAACCAACTATTGAAGGAAAAAATTGCGTGAACTTTTATGTTTGAACCTTGGGATTCTACCTGCTAATCTAAGATTTATCTGTCCAAACACTGTATTTGTTGCTGCTAATGTATCTCCTTGTCTTTTCTCATCAATTTTTCATCTTAGTGAGTCTTTGATTTTCAGAAACTCTATGATTAACCTATTAATCATCATTTCTACTTTCATAAAAAAGCCTAGGGTTTTCATTGATAGTTATGGAATAAATATTTATTGAGAATTCAATCCTATTTCAAGCCCAATTCAAAGGAGATTCCCAAAGGACAAAACAGGCCAGGAATGCACAGGGCCCTAAGGTAACATGGAGGCTCCCACGTTCCCTGTGGAAAGAGAAAACAACATCCCTTGAGAAATGACAGGCTTCCAGTAAGGATTAGAATTTTCTTTTTGTACTCCCTTCTCTTTTCTACCCATACTTTAAAATTGAAATAATGACAAGAAATAGCAGAGATTAAAACTTGGCTTCATAAAAAACAGCATTTGAGAAGAAGCTTTTATACTACCTTTGTTAAAACTAAGTGGGTGAGCATAACCTGAAGAGTTCCAGCTAGAAATTAATAGACAGATATGCTTCTGTATCTTGGTAACAGATGTCTCCAGTTAGACTGACGTGACACAAATTGTACTTTCAGTTACTTCAATGTTGGAGTCTCCATCTTTTAAACATTATTCTGCATTGGCACCTTCATACTAACTTGGCGTTGCTCCTCTAAATGTCCTTGGCTCAGAAACATTTTACAATAAACTTCTAAGCCAATTCAGGCAGAATCTTGGCTTTTATGGGACCTGCCTCTGCCCACGTCAGGATATGTGTTATAATAAGCAGACACACTGTTTTTTCTTTATTAATAATTTAACATATTTTTTCATGGTAACCTCAAATTCTTAATTCAACTTTTTTGTAGAGTAAACACTAGTTTGTTTAAACATTTTTTTTTTAATATCTAGGAATTTTCCTTGTCTTTAAAAGCATAAGGAAAAAAAGAAAGGAAGAACAAGAGAAAGAACTAGGTAAAAATGACTAAAATTAAGGCACTGAAATTAAGTAGCCTAGCTTTTTAGTAATTCTCTGCCTGTAAGTTTCAGGGGAGGGAATCTCCCTCTTCCAGCAGCATGTATTATTAAATAATAATTTTATGTGAAGCATTCCTTGAGATTTTTCCTTAGTCATGGAAGCCGTGGGAAAAAATTTAAATGCCAAATGATTAAACATTTAGCATTTTATTCTCACTTTTTTATCTCTCTATACCTACTTAATCTCATTTTACCTTTTATACCAACAAGAAAATTCCCTTACTTTCCAGAGTATTTAATTCATCTTTATATCAACTTACTTTACACACAAGCCAGTAAAATGTAAATTCAGAAATGTATACCGCGGTTAGATAGCATTTAAATCCTGTTTGAATTGTCTTTCTGTTTCACCACGAGAGTATGAAGAAATGATACTGGGCTTTTCCAGAGAGGGTATCTAAGCATCACAAATGTGCAGAATTCTGAGGGTTCAAAGGTCTGTGCTGTTGGGGAAATTTGAAGCTGCCCCAAATCAGTTATTTATTCCTTCTCAGCAAAGAATGTAAAGAAACAGAAAGAACACGACAGTGTTCTATAGTCCTAGCTGTGAACTAAAATGACCTAGGAAGCTTTTAACATTTCCTGACCCTGAGTTCTATCTCCAAAGGTCCTGATAATTACTCTTAAATTCATTAAGAAATATAATAGTTGGAGAATACTTGGAGGTATATTAAATTCAATTCACTATTGGGAAGAATGCTAAGGAAATGGCAAATCTTTTATTAGTATGCGTTGAAATTAAAAGGTAACTTTATTATACTATTTTAGGCAATTTCATTTCTTCACAGCAGACTAGAAGATGGGGGCAATCTGACCACATTTATAAACTTGATATCCAGGGTTAATTTCATTTCTCCAACAGGTTAATCAGGGTTGTTTTTCCTGAAATTAGAAAGTGTCTATAATTCTTTGAGTTTATGATAAGTAGTAAGCAGTTTTTACATTCACTACTATAGGATAAAAAGAAAGGGATAAATTAATAAAGACTGAAATATGAACCCCTGAGTCCACTTGGAGTATTCATTGTCCTATTACAAAGAGATATAACTTGAAATGTAATGAAAATTCAAGGGTGTATAAAAACATTATTTAACACTTGAAAATAAGGCAAAGATTGGGTACAATGGCCTTTCAATCTAATACTGGGGCATGGTTTAACAGAATTATTTAATTTTCTAGAGAACCATATCTGTTTGACTTCGTAATTTACTATTTGATCAGAGACCAGACTCTGTGAATTTGCATATGAATGTGAAGATTTCTGTCCAACAGTGTGTATATTCCTAATGACTCTATGTTATGGTTCTTTAGGACATTAACCATTTCATATCTCCCATAGCAGTCTTATTCTATGGTTCTTCTCTCAAAATACCTATAATACCCATTTCCTCAAAACGCTGTTTAACTGACTTTTACAAACATACTAATTCCATTACTGATCAATTGAATACAATTTTGACCGATGTTCATTTTACATTCACATAAGAATCATATTTTTAAATTTTTTAAATTATACTTTGGCAAAGCACATAGATATTATTTAGAAACTATGTTAAAATGAAAAGGACAGTTCTTAGAAATCAACATGCAATATATGCAGACCTTCAAAAGATTCTAATCTATTGAATTGTTCATTAGTACATTGATAAAAGCATTGTAGGTGTGTGTGCATGAATATTTTATTTTACATGTATTCCATGCTGATTTTCAGCATGAATTTACCTTTTTTTTTTGAGGAAGATTAGCCCTGAGCTAACATCCACCACCAATCCTTTTCTTTTTTGCTGAGGAAGATTGGCCCTGAGTTAACACCCATGCCCATCTTCCTCCACGTTATACTTTGGATGCCTGCCACAGCATAGCTTGATAAGCGGTGCATAGGTCTGCACCCTGGATCCAAACTGGTGAACCCCATGCCACCAAAGCAGAGTGCATGAACTTATCACTGAACCACTGGGCTGGCCCCATAAATTTTCCAGTTTTATATAAAAAGGGAGACTTTGAAGTCACAGAGGTAAGGAAGGATTCTTGCCGTCCTACTTCGTAGCTGATATTCACTTGTGCGTATATAAGGGAAACCTTGCCAGGAGCAGACAATAAACAATCATTCAGTTAATATATCCACGGCTCTGCTTCGGTAGTATCAGAAAAGTAGTCCAGATCCAGCTGGGAATCAGAAGCTGGTGATTTATGACGTATCTCATTCAGGGATGGAAGGGGGAGCATTTTCTAGGGTAGACTCCACTCTATTGAAAGCAGTACCTTGAAATAAGCCTTTAAAAATATCTCCAGTGTCCTACTTGTTAGATCCATTGTTTTTCTTTACAATTTTTCTTGAACTGTTTTATGAGCTTCAACTATTTCCCTTCCTAAAGCTCTCTTCCCTGATCTCACCTTTTTCTATCCTTGTTCTCCGCTTTCCTCTTTGCAGAGCAGTAATCTCTAATTGTGTCTCTATGCCCTCCTTCAGTTCTCTACATTCATGGGGACCACCATGCTCACCATGATCATCATTGTCATAGATACCATTAAGGAGCCAATCACTGTGCTAGATCCTTTAAATATATTAAAATTGATCTTTGACATATCATTGCAAGATAAGTATATATACATATAATATACATATGTATGTGTGAGTCTGAGTGCGTGTAAAATACACCTTTTGAGATGAGATAACACGTTCAGAGAGATTAAACAACCTGCTTAAGATCACATTGTTAAGTGACGTCTGTGATATAACTCACAGTGGCTTAACAAGTGAACCTGCCAGGGCCGTGCTTCTCAAACTTTAACGTAGATACTAATAACCTGGGGATCTGCTAAAATGCAGATTCTGCTTAAGTAAGTTCAGGAATGTTGCCTGAGGTTCTGCATCCCTATCAAGCTCCTCTGTGAAGCCACTGTTGCTAGTCAACAGACCACACTTGAAGTTGCAAGGTGCAAGGGAAAGATAGATGAGGAAAATTGCCCTTTGATTCAAATTGGAAGAAATACTCAGGAGCACCCTGTTGTTACGAGCTACTTGATCTTGGTTGACCCATTGCCAAAGGTTTGAAAGGATCGAAAGTTTCTTGGAGAGTGTGCAACAAAGGATTAAAGCGCCCCAAACCCTACACATTCTAAAGGTCTTCAGGAGTGGTCCTTGATCAGCTCCTGGGGGATAATCACTGAGCCCTGGGAATATACAGTCTGAGAAGAGTCTTTGTATACCTGAAACTGTAGAGCACACCAAATAGTTTACGCTAACAATGTGATTTACGGTGAACATCTATTTCTGTAGGCTGGAGCTTTGCCATGCGGTACCAATTTGACTTCCACTGGGGGGATGAGAAAGCTGGAAACTGAGTAGCCAAGGTCAGTCGCATAGGTACTCTATGCATACATGATGGATCTCCAATAAAATCCCTGGACACCAAGGCTCAGTTGAGCCTTTTGGTTGGCAACAGTTCACACGTGCTGTATCCCATCATTCCTAAGAGAATGAAGTACTATAGTAAGACTCCACTGAGGGGACACCTGGAAGCTTGCATCTGGTTTCTTCTGGACTCTACTCAATGTGTGATTTTGCTTTTGTTGATTTTAATCTGTATACTTTTGTTGTAATAAACTATAACTGCAGAAAAAACTACCAGTTTTTCTGAAATATATGAATCCTACTAGTGAATCATCAAACCTGAGGGTGGACTTAGGGACCCCTAAACACAGAATGTTCATATTTGAAAAAGAAAAAAAAATGCAAAACTGGAGATAACAGACATTGTTGATGCCTTGCACCCTATCTCCTGGGCCTACTATGTTCATCTGAAATTTACTTGTTTCCAGCTCACTGACAGCTTCCCATCTCATGCCTCTGTCTTTCTGCTTCTGGGCTTGTGAGCTTCTTGCAGGTTATCAGTGCTGTTCAGCCTCAGGCAGGAGCAAAGAGGTAGTTAAAGATGGGGAGTTAATGCCTCATAGGCAACCCTCAATCAATGGAAGATGAGAGTGGTGGGGAAATGCTCCAGTCTTCCTGTCTCCCTATGAAATGATTTGGAAACTTGTTCTAAATGTCTTCAGCAAAACTGAGCACATACCAATCGTCACTCATTCACATTGGCTTTTCTCCATTCTCTGTCTCACTTTCTCCATTTTCATTAATGCTTTCTAAGATCAATTTCTGAATAAACTACCTGCCCCCAAGTCTTTGCTTAGAGTCTGCTTTTGAAGTAACCCAGAAAGAATATAGTAGCAATGGGAGCTTTGCAATGAGGGTGAAGGGAGTCTCATTCTCACAAGAAGGATATCTACCTTAATGAGGACATAAAGGCCAGGAAAACTCATTCTTCCAGTGGGAGAAAACTGCTGAATGTTCTGTTTAATATCTCTATATGTGCAATAATTTTTACCCTTTACTAATATTAAAGGAACGTGTGCCCTTTACCTTTTTTGATTGTTATGTTTCCCTTACTACATACGTAAGTTTACAAAAAATTGAGAGAGAGGTACAGAGATTTCCCATATACTCCCTGTCTCCACATGTACACAGCCTCCCTAATTATCCCACCACAATGGTACATTTGTTACAATTGGTGAAACTACAGTGACACATCATAACCATGCAAATTCCATACTTTACCCTAGGGTTCACTCTTGGTGGTGTACAGCCTATGGGTTTGAAGTAATGTGTAGTAACATGTATCCATCATTATACTATCATACAGAGTATTTTCACTGTCTGAGAAATCCTCTGTGCCACACCTATTCATCCCTCCCCACCCCTCAACTCTTGGCAACCATTAATCTTTCTACTGTCTTCATAGTTTGCCTTTTCCAAAATGTCATATGACTGGAATCATGTAATATGTAGCCTTTTCAGTTTGGCTTCTTTCATTTAGTCTGCATTCAAGATTCTTCCATGTCTTTTCATGGCTTGATAGCTCATTTCTTTTTAGCGCTGAATAATATTCCATTGCCTGGCTGTACCACAGTTTACTTAATCTGTTCACCTACTGAAGGACATCTCTGTTGCTTCTAAGTTTTGACAATTATGAATAAACCTGCCGTAAACACCTGTGTGCAGGTTTTTGCATGGACGTAAGTTTTCAACACCTTTGGGTAAATCCCAAGGAGTGAGATTGCTGGATAGTGTATAGTAAGAACATGTTTAATTTTGTAACAAGATGCCAAACTGTCTTCCTAAGTGGCTGTACCACTTTTCATTCCCGTTAGCAGTGAATGAGAATTTCTCTTAATCCATCTTCTTGCAAAAATTTGGTGATGTCAATGTTCCAAACTTTGGCCATTCTAGTAAGTGTGTACGGTATCCTGCTGTTTTAATTTGCATTTCCTTAATGACATATGACTTGGGGCATATTTTCATACGCTTATTTGCCATATGAATATCTTCTTTGGTGAAGTATCTGCTAAGGTCTTTGGCCCATTTTTTAATCAGATTGTTTTCCTATTTTTGAGTATTAAGAGTTATTTGCATATTTCAGACAACTGTCTTTTATCAAATGTGTCTTTTGAAAATATTTTATCCCATTTTATGGCTTGTCTTATAATTCTCTTGATATTGTCTTTCACGGAGCAGATGTTTTTAATTTTCACAAATTTCAGCTTATCAATTGCTCCTCTCATGGATTGTCTCTTTGGTGTTGTAGGTGTATATATTTTTTATTTAGCAAAGTCAATCTTCAAATAACTTTTATATTACCTCAAATATACTTTTTAAACATTACAATTCCATACTTCCATTTCCCTCTAGAATTCCCTCCATAGTTCTTTGTCCTATTACTGTCATATGTTTTTCTCTTCTATATATTATAAATCTCACAATACACTATTATTATTAGTTGTATTTTTTGAGGAAGATTAGCCCCGAGCTAATGTCTGCTGCCAATCCTCTTCTTTTTGCCAAGGAAGACTGGCCCTGAGCTAACATCCGTGCCCATCTTTCTCTATTTTATGTGTGGGACACCTGCCACAGTGTGGCTTGCCAAGCAGTACATAGGTCGGCACCCGGGATCTGAACAGGCAAACCCAGGGCTGCCAAACTGGAACATGTGAACTTAACTGCTGTGCCACCAGGCCAGCCCCTCATGATATATTATTTTTGTTTTAAACAGTCAAAGACCTTTTAACACTATTTAAAACATGAGAAAAATGTCTTTTGTATTTATCATTTCCAATTTCATTATTCCTTTGTGAAAATCTGCACTTTGGTCTCATGTTGCTTTCTTTTCTTTTTTTAATTAATTAATTTTTTTTTAAGGAAGATTAACCCTGAGCTAACCTCTGCCAGCAATCCTCCTCTCTTTTGCTGAGGAAGACTGGCCCTGAGCTAACATCCATGTCCATCCTCCTCCACTTTATATGTGGGATGCCTGCCACAGCATGGCTTGACAAGCAGTTCACAGGTCCACACCTGGGATCCGAACCAGCGAACCCTGGGCCCCCAAAGTGGAACATGTGAACTTAACCACTGTGCCACTAGCCCTACCCCTCATATCACTTTCTTTATGTCCATCATTTCTTCTAGTGCATATACGTTTGTGATAAAATCTGTCAGCTTTTCTTTGTTGAAAATGGCTTTATTTGCCTTCATTTAAACATTTTTATTTGATTTTTAAAATTATTTGAATAGATTTTTATATAGCCTTTTTCGTTCATTTGTTTTGCTCTGAGTACTGAAATGTTGCTCCATTGTCTAATGGTATGAATGTTTATGATGAGAAGTATGTATTATATTAGTTGCCTTGTCAATAATGTGTGTTTTTGGGGGCTATTTTTAAGTTTCCTCTTTATAGCTAGGTTTCTTGAATTTGGTTATTATATTTATTCTTCTTGGAAGCCACTGTGTTTCTTTTATCTGTTGGTTTACAGTTTTATCAAATTTGGCAAATATTTCAACCACTACTTCTAGAAATACTGTTTGTATTCCCCCCATCCCCTTTCCTGGGATTCCAATTACATGCATTGTTAAACTACTTGATGTTGTTTTAAGGTCACTAATTTTCGTTCATTTTTTTCTGCCTTTTTTTCTCTGTGCTGCAGTTTGGTGATTATTATTGCTATCTCTTCAAGTTCACTATTATTCTCTTCTAATGTGTCTAATCTGCTTGAATGGTACCCAGAGCATTTTTCATTTCAGATATTATGCAATTTCTTCTCGGTGTCAGTTGAGTCTTTTTTATATCTTTCATTCCCTCCTCATCATATTTATGTTTTCACTTTTGCGCTTGAGTATTTTACAGAATGTGTAGTAGCTGATACAAGATTTAATTTCTATTCTTTTTTTGCTAATTCTATTCTTTCTGTTTTTTCTTGGTCTGCTTCTATCAATTCATTTTTCTTTTTGATATGGATGAAATTTTCCTGCTTCTTTGCATTTCTGGTGATTTTTAACGTATCCTGCACATTTTCAACTTTGTGCTATTGAGTGAAGCATTTCAGTCTATTTCTTTAAGGAGAGATGGAGTTCGTTCTGGTATGCAGGTAAGGTACTTGGGGTAAACTGGGTGATTTTGTGGCTAGAGTGTGAGCTTGGTTATGGTGGATTCTGAGCAGCCTTGACTCTAGAGCTAATTTGGCTCACTACTAAAGCATGATTCTTCTGAACTCTGCCTGATTCTCAGTGTATTCCATGTCTTTCCCTCTGGCTGGAACAAATGTGAACTCTTCCCAGGCCCATATGAGCTCCAGGAATTCTTTTGGCCTGTTGCTTGTGGTGGTTCTTTTTCCTCTCTCATGAAATTTGACTTCATGCAGGCACAGATCATTACTCACCCGAAGATTCCAGGGGATCTCTCTGTAGATCTTCACAGTTCTCTTTGTGAAGACTTCTTCTGCTTGTTAGTCTGTCCTGATAATTCTGACTGCTTCGGCTTCCCTAGAGTTTGATATCTGAAGCTTACATGCTGCAAATCATACTGTTCCCTTTTGGATTTCTCCTCCCTGTGCAGCATGCTGGAATCTGCTTTCAAGTGAGTCTTCTGGCACCGTCCAGGGCATACTTTACTGTTTCCCTTCTCTCATACACCACAGTCTTGTGATGTCTATTGTTCAATGCATGAAAAGTGTTTGTATACTTTTTCTGGATTTCTACATGTTTACTAAGAGAGGATTATTCGGAGAGTAATAATTCTTCATGGGCAATAGTGAAAGTCTCAGAGACTTGCTTTGTCTTCTTAGAAGCCAATTGTGTTATTTCTTTATTTTCAAATCTAGGAGTTGAATCAGTGTCAGTCTTGGTGTTGATCATTATCTATATTTTTTATCTTAAAATCAGTGTGACACTTTTCTCTATAGAGTCAAGTGTCTTTTTCTTTCTTAAAAGTTTTCAATGAATGATGGTTCTATTATAAGTGCTTATTGCTGTTCTTCAAAACACCAATTAGGCAGATGTTGAGTCTCCATTGTCATGCTTCAATATTTGTCAACCTCTTAAGGACTGTTATGCCTCTGTCATTTCGTTTTCTTTTTTCTAGTGGAGATTGACTTTTCTGGAACATTGTGTAGTACATTGCAGATCATGATCAACCTGACACATTCTATCCTTGCTGCTCCTTCTCTCGGTTGGTTTTGAAGAAATTCGCTTGCAAGTTGTGAATTCATGTTGTCTGATTAATGATGTGTTCATAGATATTTGGTCTCCTCTTGCTTCTCTTGTTCTTTTTATTCATTTGTTTGCTGAGCTACAACCCTGTGGATAGATGGTTCAGACATGATAAATGTAAAGTGTGTGTAAGCCATGTAACATCAGGATATCTTATTATCATTGTACATTTTCTTTTTTTCCCTAGCTTTAGTGAGGTATAATTGACAAAAGTTTTTTGTATTTAAAGTGTACAATGTGATGTTTTGATGTACATATATGTTGTGAAATGATTACCACAATTAAGTTAATTATCATACCCATCACCTCACATAGCTACTTTGCGTATGTGCGGTAAGAATACTTAAGATCTATTCTCTTTGCAAATTTCAAGTGTAATCAAAAAGACAAAACATAACAAGTGGTGGCAAGGATGTAGAGAAAAGGGAAATTTGTACACTATTGATAGGAATATAAACTGGTGCAGCCATGATGGAATTTCTTTTTGGAGGTTCTGTGGAGGAAAACAATATGAAGGTTCTTCAAAAAATTGAAAATAAGACTGCCGTATGGTCCAGCCATCCTCCTTCCAGGTAGATAGCCAAAGAAAATTCAATTAGTATCTCGAAGAGATATCTGAACTCCCATGGATTTGAGCATTATTCACAATAACTAAGAGATAGAAACAAACTAAATATCTGTAGGCAGATGAATGGATAAAGGTAATGTAGTATTTACATTGAATGGAACATTATTCAGCCTTAAAAAAGAAGGAAATCCTACCTTTTGTGATAACATGCATGAACCTGGAGGACATTATCCTAAGCCAAACGCTCCAGACACAGAAAGACAATTACTGCATGACCTCGCTAATATGTGAAATCTAAAAAAGGCAAACTCATAAAAGCAGAGAGTACAATGGTGGTCGTCAGAGGCTAGAGAGTGAGGGAAATGAGATGCTGTTGAAAGGGTACAAAGTTTCAGTTATACGGAATGAGTAAGTTATGGAGATCTAATGTATAGTACGGTGACTATAGCTGGTAATACTGTGTTGTATACTTGAAATTTTGTCTTGTTCATGTTCATTTCATTTTTTATGGTTTCTTCTAGTTATTTACCATTTTCCTGGATGTAGTTTCTAGTGTTATGGTTTCTATGACTTCCTATAATTGCTTGGGTTTTTTTTAACTTCATTTTCTCTCCTGAGATCAGTCAGCTTGTTTTATTTGCTTCAATTCTTTCTCTGATTACTTTGCTAATCCTACTTGTGATGTAGATTCATTGATTTCATTTTGCTTATTTTTCTCTCTTTCTTTTCATATTTTGGGAATAGAATGTGTGCGTAGACCCCATACTGATTTTTTTCTCATCGTTCCTCTCAGAATAGATCCAGGTATTAGCTAAGGGATACTTTGGAGAGAGATACTTTGGAGAGTGTGCTGTAGCAGTTTGTGTTATCTTTTATCTAGGTTTCTGTTATCGAACACCGTCTCCCTGATGTTCCTTCTACCTAAGCACAGGCCAAATGCCTCCCATTAGCATCCACATTTTCAGAGGTAGTATGACTCAGATTTAGTTTCCAGGGGCTATATCTGCAGGTTAATGCTTTTTCTTTTGCTTTTACTTTTCTTCACTTCTGTGAGTTTCCTTCTGCTTGGAGCCCAGGGTGCATGCAATAAAAATGGTACATCAGTCTAGACTCTCTTTCATATTAGAATTCCTTCCATTTTATGGTTAGACAGTACTGAGTTACTCTATAGTATCTTTCCTACTTTTACCAAGATCAAACCATTCCATAAGATCTTAACATTTTAAGAAAAAGATTTTTAGATGCATCCCCCAGGATGGTGGCAATGACATTTGGCAAAATGATCATTCTAAACATAGATTGGTTATGCCTGTGAAAGCACTTTCATCGCTTCTCGTTTTAGTTGAGATATAACATTATTTCGCAGGTTTGCTTCACAGTTTGTGGGTTGGGGCTATAATTTTTTCTCTGAAGACATTTATCTTTTTTATTTTTCTTATTTTGTTTGTGCTCTCATTAAGTTTTAATAGAGGAGTGAGACATAAAACGTTTTTACTCAGTGTCTTACAGTGTCCATCGTTTCAGACACTCATTTTAAGGTTGAATGATGATTTTAAATGCAAATGACTCCTTTTCTCTATTTGTTTGAATATTTGACAACCAAGCATAAATGCTAGAACAATAGTAAATTAATAAATCATTTGGTGATGTTCCTAGCCCTATAATTCTATCTTCCAGTCCACCCCTGCTTCCTATCCTAACTACACCAAAATGAAGTAAAGTAGTGACTATAATTTTAAAAATAAGTGGCCTGAAAAGTTTTGCTAGAATAAGTAACTAAAGATTTTGAAATCTTTGCAGTTTTCAATTTAAAAAGAAAAAGGTTTAAAATCTGGCAAAGAAAGTATGCATTTTGATCAGCAATATTCCCCCTTAATTTTAGGATTAATTTATATCTACAATATACGTCTTTTTATTTATGTGTATAGCATTAAAGTAAAACTTATTTCAAAGCCATCATATTGAAACTTTTACATTTGTATGAGTGTATGTGATTCTTTTTTTCTAGGAAAAAATTTAAGGAAAATGAGATAAAAAATGAAATAAGGAAATCTCCCATTAATTAGAGTATAAATAAGTGTCACGAATTGTTCAAATTGAACACTACAAACAAGAGAGTGAAGACTGATTCATCCAACTCAGTAGTATTTGAAGAGGACATTTGAAAAAGCCATTGAAAGGTACATATTATATGGATTGTTGAAGATGACTGGAGTTTTCATGAAAGTCACAAGCAAATACACAAAACAATCAAGTTGAACAAAGGAAGATGCAAAAAAAAAAATGAGCAGAGATTGACAGAATAGATTCTGAACATGTGTCTCACTCGTACACTCTTCTTTAAAGTATCTAAGCACGGGATTAATTTTTTATCACAGTTTTTAAACAGCTCAATCAACAGTTCTCAAGTAGTGAAATCACCTACATCTGAGTACTTTTAAGATGCACCTTGAATTCATTTAAAATGCAAATTCCGGGTTATGTGCTACACCTATGGAATCAGTCTCAGGGCCTGAGGTTGACTTGGGAATCTGCACTTTGAAAAAAGTCCAGGTCACTTCTGCCCACTAAGGTTTTAAGGATGAGACACAATCTCTTTAGATATCTTTATTTTATATTGCTGTGCAATCTTCATAAAGATTCTAAGTAAATGTTTAAAGGTGATGATGTTAAGACTTCAACAACTCAAAAATGTTTTTCAAATAAAACTGGTTTTCTTATGAAATGGAAAGTGTAGTTGAGTCTACGTAGAAAGAAAATGAGGACCAAAACTCTCCTTAAATTTT
This sequence comes from Equus quagga, assembly GCF_021613505.1. Lineage (NCBI taxonomy): Eukaryota > Metazoa > Chordata > Mammalia > Perissodactyla > Equidae > Equus > Equus quagga. The sequence goes on from NC_060287.1 coordinate 24,703,335, forward strand.
TAAGGAAGGCAATTTTCTTAATCCATCCTCCTTTTAATAGTGAATTGGCTTCGATCTTCTTGTTGATACCACAGTTAATAAATCAACCAATGAATCTAAACATCCTTGTTAAGAAATTACTATTATCTTAGCAACATAGAGGTTGATAGAAAAGGAGAGGAGTTGTATAAGGCATGAAACTTGACCTAGGAATTTGAGAAAACAAGAGAACGTTTGAAAGATTATCACAGAATAGAACATACTTACACGGTATCAATTTTAAATACCATTGTTCTTCAGAGGCTAAAGAAGAAGAAAGAGGGACTTGTAGTAAAGCCAGGTTTCAGGAAGCTGCTGGGCTAAGATCTGGACTTAAAAGAAGTGTAATATGACTTGCACATTACAGAAAACCCCAAAATAGTCACTATCCCACAATTTAGGGGAAAGAATCAAATGTAAAATTATATTTGTCTCATAATAATCTAGTAGTCATTAGCTCCTTCTAATATAACATGGGATTTCATAGAACATTATACTTCAATAGCACTTCATCAAAATTTCATTTTTAGGAAATCTAATTTTCTCATTCTTATAAAAAGTTGCCCACAGTGCTGAGAGAATAAGAAACTGGCTTCTAAATGATGCTTGGTCTTTTTCTCATTTATTTTTAAAACTTGATCTTTCTTCAGAGAATACATTTTATTGTCATTTTATGACAACATTCAGAGTGTCTTCAATTTGAATTTACTTGCATCTTCTTTTATTAGAAGACAATGAATCTCACAACATTACTGAGTTTTTAGGCTTAGTTTAACTTTGAGAGACTTAATATGGCTTTGAACAAGTTTACATTTCACTTTTATATGTTCTGTTATTATTGGGGAGGGAGAATTAACATTCTTCTATTTTTAGCATACTCTAGAATGTAGTCAAAGTCAAAGAAAGTTGATGCATCCACGTTTCTCCTTTATTTTAGATGTTAGATTAATATAGATATATTTTTATTATATTGAGGCCATAATAGTTATAACATTGTGAAATTTCAGTTGTACATTATTGTTTGTCCATCACCATATAAATGTGCCGCTTTACCCCTTATGCCCACCCCCTAACCCTCTTTCCCTCTGGTAACCATTATTCTGTTCTCTTTGTCCATCTGTTTGTTTATCTTCCACATATGAGTGAAATCATATGATGTTTGTTTTTCTCTGTTTGACTTATTTAGCTCAACATAATACCCTCAAGGTCCATCCATGTAGTTGCAAATGGGACAATTTTTGTCTTTTTTCTGGCTGAGTAGTATTCCATTGTGTACTTATATACCACATCTTCTTTATCCGATCATCAGTCATTGGGCACTTGGGTTGCTCCCATCTCTTGGCTATTGTCGATAATGCTGCAATGAACATAAGGGTGCATAAGTCTCTTTGAATTGCTGGTTTCAAGTTCTTGGGACAAATAACCAGTAGTGGAAAAGCTGGGTCATATGGTATTTCTATTTTTAATTTTTTGAGAAATCTCCATACTGTTTTCCATACTGGCTGCACCAGTTTTCAATCCCAGTAGCAGTGTATGAGGGTTCCCTTTTCTCCACATTCTCTCCAACATTTGTTGTGTTTTGTGTTGGTGATTATAGCCATTCTAGCAGGCATAAGGCGATATCTGAATGTAGTTTTTATTTGCATTTCCCTGATGATTAGTGATGCTGAACATCTTTACATGTGCCTATTGGCCATCTGTATATCTTTGGAAAAATGTCTGTTCATATGCTCTGTTCATTTTTTGATTGGGTTGTGTGTTCTTTTGTTGTTGGTTTGTCTGAGTTCTTTATATATTTTGGAGATTAATTGTATATCTTTGTCAGATATACAATTTGCAATTATTTTCTCTCAGTTGGTGAGTTGTCTTTTTGTTTTGTTCCTGGTTTCTTTTGCCTTGCAGAAGCTCTTTAGTCTGATGAAGTCTCATTTGTTTATTTTTTCTTTTGTTTCCCTTGCCCAAGTAGACATGGTATTTGAAAAGATCCTTCTAAGACTGATGTCAAAGAGTGTACTGCCTATATATTATTCTAGGAGTTTTATGGTTTTCCATCTTACTTTCAAGTCTTTAATCCATTTTGAGTTAATTTTGGGGTATGGTGAAAGATAATGGTCTACTTTCATTCTTTGGCATGTGCCTGTCCAGTTTTCCCAACACCATTTATTGAAGGGACTTTCCTTTCCCCACTGTATGTTCTGAGCTCCTTTGTCGAAGACTAGCTCTCTGTAGATGTGCAGTATTATTACTGGGCTTTCATTTCTGTTACATTGACCTGTGTGTCTGTTTTTGTACCAGTACCATGCTGTTTTGACTATTACAGCTTTTCAGTACATTTTGAAGTCATGGATTGTGATGCCTTCACCTTTGTTCTTTTTTCTCAGGATTGCTTAAGCTATTCAGTGTCTTTTGTTGCCCCATATGAATTTTAGAATTTGTTGTTCTATTTCTGTCAAGAATGTCATTTTGGATTCTGATTGGGATTGCGTTGAATCTACAGATTGCTTTAGGTAGTATAGACATTTTAACTATATATATTCTTCCAATCCATGTGCATGGAATATCTTTCCATTATGTCATCATTGATTTCTTTCAATAACGTCTTGTAGCTTTCATTGTATAGGTCTTTCACCTCCTTGGTTAAATTTATTCCTAGATATTTTATTCTTTTTGATGGGATTGTAAACGGGATTGTATTCTTGAGTTGTCTTTCTGTTAGTTCCTTATTATGGTATAGAAATGCAATTGATTTTTTAAGTAGATTTTGTACCCTGCAACTTTGCTATAGTTGTTGATTATTTATAAGAGTTTTCCAATGGATCCTTTGGGTTTTCTATATACAAAATCATGTTGTCTTCAGTGAGAGTTTCACTTCTTCATTGCCAATTTGGATATCTTTTATTTTTGTTTTCTGGCTAAATTGCTCTGGCCAAAAGCTCCAGTAGTGTGTTGAATAGGAGCAAAAGCTGGCACACTTGTCTTCTTCCTGTTCTCAGAGGGATGGCTTTCAGTTTTTCCCCATTGAGTACAATGTTGGCTGGGGGTTTGTCATATATGGCCTTTATTATATTGAGGTGCTTTCCTTCTATACTCACTTTATTGAGAGTTTTCTTTTCCACAAATGGATGTTGGATCCTGTCAAATGCCTTTTCTGCATCTATTGAGATGGTTATGTGGTTTTAATTCCTCATTTTGTTAATGTGGTGCATCACATTGATTGATTTGCGAATGTTGAATCATCCCTGCATCCCTGGTATAAATCCCACTTGATCATGGTGTACGATCCTTTTAATATATTGCTGTATTCAGTTTGCCAATATTTTGTTGAGGACTTTTGCATCTATGTTCATCAGTGATATTGGCCTGTAATTTTCCTTCTTTGTGTTGTCCTTGTTTGGCTTTGGGATCAAGGTCATTTTGGCCTTGTAAAATGTGTTAGGAAGTATTCCATCTTCTTCAATTTTGTGGGATAGTTTGAGAAGGATAGATATTACATCTTCCTGAATGTTTGTCAGAATTCTCCAGAGAAGCCACCTGGTCCTGGACTTTTATTCTTTGGGAATTTTTGATTACTGTTTCAATCTCTTTACTTGTGATTGGTCTATTCAGATTCTCTATTTCTTCTTAACTCAGTTTTGGGAGGTTGTATGAGTCTCAGAATTTATCCATTTCTTCTAGATTGTCCAGCTTCATGGCATATAGTTTTTCATAGTATTCTCTTATGATCTTTTGTATTACTGTGGTATCCATTGTAATTTCTCCTCTTTCATTCTAATTTTATTTATTTGAGACTTCTCTCTTTTTTTCTTAGTGAACCTGGCTAAGGGTTTGTCAATTTTGTTTATCTTCTCAAAGAACCAGCTCTTAGTTTCATTGATCCTTTCTACTGTTTTTTGTTATTGTTTTAATTTCATTTATTTCTGCTCTAATTTTTATTATTTCCCTTATTCTGCTGTCTTTAGGCTTTGTTTGCTCTTTTTATGCGAGTTCTGTTAAGTGTAGTTTAAGATTGCTTATTTGAGATTTTTTCTTGTTTGTTAATGTGGGCTTGTATTGCTCTGAGTTTCCCTCTTAGGACCGATTTTGTTGCATCCCATATGAGTTGGTGTGGTGTATTTTTATTTTCATTTGTCTCCAGATATTTTTTGATTTCTCCTTTAATTTCTTCATTGATCCATTGATTGTTCAGTAACATGTTGGTTAGTCTCCACATATTTGTAACTTTCCCAGCTTTTCTCTTGTAGTTAATTTCAAGTTTCATAGCATTTTCATCAGAAAAGATGCTTGATATGACTTCAATCTTCTTAAATTTATTGAGGCTTGCCTTGTTTCCCAACATATAGTCTATCTTTGAGAATGTTCTATGGGCATTTGAGAAGAATATGCATTCTGCTGTTTTTGGATGGAGTGTTCTACATATATCTATTAAGTCCATCTGGTCCAGTTTTTATTTCTCCATCATATCTGAAGGATATTTTCACTGGATAGGGTATTCGTGGCTGAAAGATTTTGTCTTTCAGAATTTTGAATATATCATTCCACTCTCTCTTAGCCTGTAAGTTTTCTGCTGAGAAATCCACAGAAAGCCTGATAGAGGTTCCTTTGTAGGTTATTTTCTTCTGCCTTGCTGCCCTTAAAATTTTTTCTTTGTCATTGACTTTTGCCAGTTTTACTAACACAAGCCTTGGAAAAGGTCTTTTTACATTGATGTAATTAGAAGTTCTATTAGCTTCTTTTACTTGTAGTTCCAGCTCCTTTCCCAGGTTTGGGAAATTCTCAGCTATTATTTCTTTGAACATGCTCCCTTCTCCTTTCTCTCTCTGTTCTTACTCTGAAAAACCTATAATCCTTATGTTGCATTTCCTCCTCATTGAGTTGGATGTATCTTGGAGAATTTCTTCATTTCTTTTTAGTCTTAGTTCTCTTTCTTCCTCAGTCTGAAGCATTTCTATATTTCTGTCCTCTAAATTGCTTATTCTTTGCTCCACAACATCAGCTCTGTTATTTAAGGACTCCAAGTTTTCTTTATCACAACCCTTGTTTTTCATTGCCAACATTTCTGATTGGTTTTACTTTACAGTTTGAATCTCTTTTCTAAAGAATTCCCTCTGTTCATTAATTTTATTCCTGATTTCATTTAACTGCCTTTCTAAGTTTTGTTGTAACTCGATGAGTTTTTTTATGGCAGCTATTTTGAATTCTCTGTCATTTAGGTTGCAAATTTCCTTGCCTTCAGGATTGATTTCCAGGTGCTTGTCATTTTCCTTCTGGTCTGGAGTGCTAATATAACTCTTTATTCTGTTTTACAGGGTGGGTTTGTACCTTTGCATAGTGGTAGCATATGGTTGCAGATTCCTCCTACTGCTACGGGGAGAAGCAGGAGCTATGTATTCTGAACTTGTTGTGATCCCTGCTAGCTGTGCCTCTCCTTTGGAAGTTATGTTGACAGAGCCCATCTGCATTTGCCCATGGGCCGCCACTACTTTACTCACATATGCACCAGCACTCTGGAAGGACTCCCTTGCTCTGGCTGACTGGCCAAGCTGGTGCCCAGGTGGGGAGAGTGGCACTTTGTTTCATGTGCAAGATCCCAAGAGTTCTCTGATGCGCATTCTCTCTGCCCTCCTGGGCTGCTCAACTTGGTGAATATGCCCCCATGATTGCTTACCCTCCTCTCTGTGGAACTTTCCCACAGCCTGGGAAGCAACTCGGGAAGCAAATGTGTTCCCAGGGAGGAGTGCCCCCTCCCCTCTCTTCTCAGAGCTGCATTCAGTCTGGCACCCTAAGTCACTGCCATTGCAGAAGGGAGAAGGGATCCCTTTATCTCCTTCCACTGCTTTCTGGAGGGTCCAGCATCTCCACCTTCAGATGTAAAGGGTCTCTCAGATGTCTACTGTTTTATGTGAATATCCTCCGTTGATTTACCTTATGCGGAGAGCCTAATGGAAGAGCTCACTCTGCCATGATGCTGATGTCACTCTTCCATATTATCATCTATATTTTTTTCTTTTTTTATTATGATTCAACTATAATTGACATAAAATTTGTATTAGTTTCAGGTGTACAACATAGTGATTTGACATTTATTTATATTATGGTTTATGTTTTCTTAAATCAAGGGTTAGGTATTCCCTTGATGAAAATTTGTGTCTTCCTATTTGGTGATTTTGATGCAATTTCTGTTTGATGCATCTGTCCTGATGATTTTCTGTTTTAAGAACAGAAAAGTAGACAACACATGACAAATGATAAATATCAAGAGAGATTAAACACACATACAATTGATAAATGTGGCAAAATTCCAAACCCACACTTTTGACTGTTTCCTCATCTAAAAATTATTTATTACAGCTTGATTCATTGATTGTAATTTTCCTGTCAATTATGTTTATATTTCGGAATTGCTGGAATTGAAGAATAACTGCATTACATGAAATTATTTCTAATACTATTTACTATAGGGCAAATCCTTTGCACTAAATCCATCATATATCCGAGGAAATGTACTTACTAGAAAGTGAATTCAGATAAATAACTAATGCATGGCTGCAAGGAAGGCAGTAAGCAGTAGTGTTTTCCTTATTTTCTTTTCTAGTAGATGCTGAAACAAAATGTTCTTATTACTGTGTATACATCAGGCATTAGTGTTTTGGCATGTGTTCAATATAGGCATGGGCAAAAGTCCCTCTGTCTACATTAGATAGTAAAAGTTTAATTATTAATTGAAAATTATCTATTTTACACTATAATCTATTAATAAGAAGTTCCGGCATCTTATTTTAGACAGTAATTAGATAGCCAAAATGTTGGGGAATTCTAGTTTTGCATCTCAGCCATGGTAGTATTTAGCAATTTTTTGAAGCAGCTGAGTCTTCCTCTAACATGAGCAATCTTTAGGAACCTTATCTTCACAACAGTAGAGGATCTCTATGTGGTTCTCAGTACTCTAAAGCAATCCTATGGCCATCACTCTCACCAGGAATTTACAGAATGCAGTTTTACTAAAGAGCAATATCAACAACAACAACAGAACTTCTGAGGTGGGAGAGAATGTTAATTTTGGCATGGAGTGGCTTATCACCTGGAAACGTCCTAACATTTCTTCTAATCTGGTTTTCTTATATTCATGTGACAATTTTTAACATCTACACCCAGGATGCTGGCAAAAGGTGTGTCAGGAAATTACATGTTGAGGAATAATTCAATATGTAAGTTTTTCAAAGAACATTTTTTAGATCCTGTTTCAAAATGTTAAACACTGAGGTAGAATGAGAATTTTCTTTTACTGTTAAAGAATGTTTACAGGTAACAAAGGGGATTACAGAGTCTTAACTGTAATGATTAAGAGAAACCTGAATACTGATTACACAGTGATTATTCCGCAACTCAACTATGTTACTGTATAGAACTTTGGCATAATACAAGCTTTCCCAAAATTGTGTGAGAAGGAGATTGTGAGAGGGAATTTACACAGGTCAGGCTATAAAACTACTGCATCACTTCCTATCTGTAAATTAGGATAGAGAACAAGATTGAATTAAAATGTGATTGATAATTACAGAAAGTAAATGATATGTCTAGGTGTACTTTGACATTTTATGTATTTAAAATTATTCTAGTTCAGTGTTACATTTTTAAACTAGCCGACCTTTCCTATCCTTGAGTGAAACTCTGCTTGGTGACATATAGCTATGGCATTTACCTAGATGAGAAAGTGCTCAAAGTATCCCAGGGTTTACCCTCATGAATTTGAAAAAGACTCCTGTGACACCAGTGTTCTCTTAGCATTATGACAAGCAGGTATGTAGTCTCTTGTTTTAGTTCTGTTTAAGCTGCTGGTGAATTGCTTGTCTTTTTGAGTTTTTTCTTAGAAATCTTTGAGAAAAGTTTTATGACTCTCAAATTGCCTGTAAATCAAATAATCTCAAATTTGGTTCGGACCCAAACACAATGTGTATGTGTGTGTAGAGGTTAAGATTTCCAGCTCTGAAGTCAGGATCAGAGTTCAAATCTTGGTTCCATCCTCTTGGTCCCCAACCTAGCTGTGTGGTTGCTTACAATCTCCTATCCTCTCTCTCCCAAACTATAAAATAAGTATGACAGTAATAGTACCTACATAATTTGGCAATTAGGGGTTAATTTAACCAATAGACATAACTTACTTATATCAGAACTAGGCACAAAGCAAGTACACAAGAAGTATTGTTGGTATTAGCTTATTTTATTTTGCAAGATAGAGCAACAAATAGTTATCACATGCTTAATTTTAAATAAGGAACATTAATAGTAATAGAAATTAAGAAAATATATTCACTGAAGAAGAATGTTAGGAATATGAAGCCTCAATCTAATTATGTTTCTTAACTGAATTTGAGGCACATGAAAGTATGCAGTTTTTGGAATACACTATTATGTAGTTGAGGAGGGAATCCTGGCAATTGCAAAGATATATAGTAAATTAGTAAAAACTAATGATTGAGTAAATTCTAAAAATTAACACAGCTTTTGAAATCAAGCTGCTGTTATTAAGCTTTTTATTATTGCTTAATTACCAAAAAGGAAAAAAAGACCATTAAAGAAAACAATAAGAAAATACAAATAGTGTCAAGAAAATGCTCACCTGCTCCTTTAACCATTCCTCAAACTTACCTTTTTCTATTTGATTCAATGAGATAAATTGTGTTGAAATGCATAGAACAATGTCTGGCATCTGGCAGATAGTCAGGGGTGATTGTCTCTACTCCTTGCTCTCTACCAGCTATGATGTAAGATTAAGACCAGTGCATTTTGGTACCATTAGGCTACTGCACATGTTTCTGTATAGAGAATAGAGAAATCCCTTACGTGATAGTTTTATTTTGTCCACTATGAAATTTTTACGTTATCGATGTTCATCTCCATCTGCTATGTGGATTCCCACTTAAGTGAATTATGTGAAACAAGGCAGAGCATAACTGTTAGTAGTGAGCATTTAGAAACCAAACAATTTTGGCTCGTCAGCTGTATCATTTACATCTCAGAGCCTGGATCTTATAGGTTAGGCCAGTTATTTACCTTTCTGAGATTTCTCTTGTGAGGATAAGAAGGGTTAACCATGAAGTAGCAATTACAGTTCCTGGGCTCAATAGTTATTGGTGGTTGCCATTATTTTATCATCATCATCACCACTTAATCCAAGCATCTTTTCTGAACAAAGCAAAGTGGAAGGACTAATTCTACTTCTCAAGGAAAAAAAAATATTATAGCTAGGGAGCATTAACTCTGATATTTGAGAATTTGAAAGATTTTGCTTTTTCTCTCTTTGTCCATATTTTCTTTATTATCTGGTTTATGTTTTTTCCTTTATTGAGAGGTTTTGGTGCTGGATGGTGGCTCTGCTAGACTGGTCAATGTTCATACCACAGCAATGGGTTTTACCTCGATGGCTCCTGGTTTCTTCCTTTTTTAAATAAATCAAAATCTTAGCTGAGGTTGATATGAGGGCTTCTGTCCATTGGCAAATGGCATTGTAGCCACAGACCTCTTATTAAAGCTTGAGAGAAAATGGTGATTACTAGTTTTTGTTGCCAAATTTTGTTCATGCCTGCCCATTGGGTTTGTTTGGATATCAGAAAATTATGGACTGTATGATTTGAATTAGTATAAGATATTAAACCTTAGGAGCTGTTCTGTAGCAAAGATTGTGCTGAAAAAGAATATTGAAAAGAGCCTCTTTGACCAAGTCCTTGAAATTAGCTTAGTCATGAGAATTCCAAGTGAGTTTTCTGCCCTTGAGATGTAGGCACAGTGCCAAAAAATATCATCGGGAGACTGAGGAGAGATGCTGATCTTTATTTTAATGAGAGGGTTTTAGTGCTAACTTAGTCATCCAACTCAAACCCATTATTTCCAGTCTTCAAACATTCTAGATGCACATCTTAGAAAATGGAAGGAGTTCCCTCAACATTATTATCAGAAACATGTTGAGTCGTCAGTCCTCCCGGTTTACATATTTAGTTTATTTTCTTTTTTTGAAACATGTCCTTCAGTTGTTTATGGCTGGTAATAGTCTTTAATTGTGCTGAGTTCCCAGACTTCCATTTTTGTGTAATTTCCATGGCAACATGCATAGGCTGACTACATCCATTAACCTGCAGCTCCACTCCTGGTGCCACACTTCTCTCTGTTAATCCACATTGCTGACTTTTCTTGTTGTTTTGTTAAGCTTGTGTTCTAAGATTTTAGCAAGATCTTGATGAATATCTTCCTTTCTCTTTAAGCCTTGCCACTGTAAACTTTCTCTTTTCAAGTCTTTTAAGTCTTTTTAGTCCTTTAAGACTATCAACAACAGTCACATGTGACATCTTGCTATATGGCTTGACAGAGGATGGCCTATTCTTGCCTGATTTTGTGCTTTGATTCAGATGGCCAGTGTAGTGTTCGCAAACTGTGTCTCAACCTGGAACAGGGTGGCTTTAGTAACAACCTCGTTAGCTATCCTTCATATGAAGAACGTTGTATATTCAAAGCCACGGCCTCTCAGATTGTGGGTGAACTATGCGTGCCACCTGTCAGCAAATACCTAAGGGAGGTTGTCTCAAGTCAGTCCCAGTTTGATGTAGGCCCAGGTGGTACATTACCTTACAACAGACCTCCTAAGCAGAGATGCTGTGGATAGTGGGCTAAGTATCCCCTGCAAAGCCTCCTCCTCTGACCTACTCGCTATGACTTGGATGATTCCCCTCATGTCTGCACAAGAGTGTCAAAGAGAGAACCGCTCAGGACAGTTATTCCTATGTGTGTTTACTTCATCATGAGGGCTACAAAGAAGACGCTAGACTATGCTGGATCCTGTTTGTCTGTTGGTTGTTTTATTTGTTTTAATAAAAAGACCACACATCTAGTGTATTAGTTTTCTAGGGCTGCCCTAACAAAGTGTTACAAACTATGTGGCTTAAAACAACGAATATTCACTCTCTTACAGTGGCAGAGATTTCAGAATCAAGATGTTGGAGGGCCATGTTAAAAATCTTAATTCCAGATCAAAAAGCAAACAGATAAATAAAAACAGATATTTGTTAAGATTAATTGACCAACTAAGATGCAGAGGTCAGCACGCATTCTCCCATCCTAATTTCTCTCTCTTGAAACAAGGCAGGGCACTCTTAACCCTGCATCCAGGCATCTACCACAGAAGAGATATTGTTGAAGTAAGCACACTGAGAGTAAACCCCCTCAGATTAGGGGTTGGATGCTGTAGAATCCCAACCTCAACTGCTGCTTCATGAAAACCAAGCAGCAAATCCAATCTCCACGTGTAATCTAAGCAAGCAGGACATGCTCTACAGCAGCCTTCCTCCACGTCTGGAACTCAAACTTCTAATAGAGTATTTTCCCACTCCTATCTTCAAAAGGCGAGTCTTGGTTCTCTTCTAGGGTGGGATGCTCCATGTTTGCAAGTTGCCCTTTGTAACTCCATTATTTGCCTGGGGTAGCTGACTTGTTGGCTGTCTCAACAGACTGACTTATCCTCTGGCTTCCAATTGGCTTCAGGCTGCCATTTGGGAAGCCCTAGCAGAACAATAGAGGATAGGAAGAGAATGAGGGTGTATCTATTTTTTCCCTGTTGGATAGCAGCAGGTTTACTATGTTGCTGTACTAAAAGCTTCACCTCACATTATGCAGTCCTCTTGCTATACTCTCTCACATACCTCTGCTAACTGCTCCTTCCTCTAAATTTTCAGGCCAAAGAGTAATAAGGACTCCCTTAACTATCTTACCCAAAGTTACTGGGTTATCCCTATTTGGTTTCACTAAACTCCGCCACAACTTTGTAATCGATCTCTTTGTTAAATACTCATCAATTATCCAATTTGTCTCCCCTTTGTTTCCTAACAAGACCCAGTCTAATAAAGATTGTTAGTCCAGAAGAAAGGGCTGTCATTTTATTGATTTATACCCATTTAAATGAGAGCTTATTATGCATTGAGTCAATTATCTCTTTCTTTTTTCCTTTATTTTTATTGAGATATAATTCACAAGCCTTAGGTTCACACTTTGAAAGTGTACAATTCAGTATCTTTAGTATATTCACAAGGTGTGCAATCATCACCGCTCTCTAACTCCGGAACATTTTCATTACCCCAAAAAGAAACCCACTACCCAATAGCAGTTACCCCTCATCCACCCTTCCCTCAGCCCTGGAAATCACTAATGTGCTTTCTGCAGATTTACCTCTTCTAGACGTTTCATACAATGGGATAACATAATATGTAGCCTTTTGTCTCTGGCTTCTTTGACTTGGCATAATGTTTTCAGGGTTCATTCATGGGTTATAGCGTATCAGTACCTCATTCCTTTTTATTACCACATAATGTTCCATTGCATGGGTGTACCACATTTATTTGGACATTTGAGTTATTTTCACTTTTTGGCTATTGTAATAATAATATTATGAACATTAATGTACAAATTGTGTGAAGAAATGGAATAAATATTGTCAATACTCTTGGGTCTATACCTAAGGAATGGAATTGCTGGGTCATATGGTAACGCTATGTTTAATTTTATGTCGAACTTTCAAACTATTTTTCAAAGCAACTTCATTATTTTACATTCCTACCAACATTTTTTTTAGGAATATGAAATTTCCTAGATGAATTTTCATTTCATCTAAATTGCCATAAAAATGTTCATTGTATTCCATTATAACTTTTATTTCTGTGATTTCAATATTGATGTGTTTCCTTTCTTTCCTGGTTTTTGTAATTTGAGTCCTATTTCCTTTTCCCTTGGTCATTTTACCTAAAGCTTTATCAATTTTGTTCATCTTTTCAAAGAATCATCTTTTGGATTTATAGACATTATTTATTGTTTTTCTATCCGCTTTTTTATTTATTTCCACTCTAATCTTTATTATTTCCTTTCTTCTGCTTACTTTGGGTTTAATTACTCTTATTTTTCTAGTCTCTTAAGATATCAGCTCTGGTTATTGATTTGAGATCTTTCCTCACTTCTATTATGGATATTTACAAATATAAATGTTCTTCTAAGCATTGTTTTCACAACATACCCACAAACTTTGGTATGTTGTATGTTTATTTCCATTCAATTCAAATATCTTCTAATTCTCTTTGCAATTTATTCTTTGACCCTTTGGTTATTCAGTAATGCGTTATGTAATTTACACATTGTTACACATTGTATAAGCCTTGATAGTTGGTTTTTCTCTTTTTGTAACACAAGTGCCTGACTTAAGCTTTGATTGCAAAGGCATCCACTTCAAAAATAGTTATCTTAGAAAAAACACATTGCTGGCCACAGGACTGGATAAAGAGCCAGGCTGCCTTCCCTTACCCACCCACTGAGACTCCTTTGTTTTAGAGGTCTTGATTGATTTAGATAACTGACAATTTGGACCTCCTGTTTTTTCTCTTCCTGTACTTTAAATTTCTGCTTTTATGTTTTAAATTCACCAGGAAAGAGTGAACCCACAAAACTCTAAGCCCTCACCCTCAATCCCAGTAAAACATCATAACCCCAGGCCTGCACTCCTTCTCTCTACCCACGACCTCTCAGTGTGGTCCCAGGTGTGCTAAGTACCCTCCAGGATCTGTGAGTAATAAACCTTGTTCTTTTTGCTTGGTGCCCCTTTCTCTATCTCCTCTCCTTTTGGAACTCCCATTATGCATATCTTGGTATGCTTGATGGTGTCTCACAGGTCTCTGAGATTTTGTTCATTTTTTTCTTTATTTTTTCTTAGGCCGGATAATTTCATTGATCTATCTTCACATTGGCTGATTCTTTCTTCTGCCTGCCCAAATCCTCTGTTAAGATTGCCTAGTAAATGTTTTTTAAGTTATTGCATTTTTAAATTCCATTATTTTTATTTGGTTCTTTTTTATAACATCTGTGTATTGATAGTCTCTCTTTAGTGAGACATTATTCTCATGTCTTCCTTTAATTCTTTAGACGTGGTTTATTTTAGTTCTTTAAAAATTTTAAAATGGCTGATTTAAAATCTTTTTCTAGTAATCCAAGAGTCTGAATTTTCTCATGCACAGTTTTTATTGATTGCTTTTTTCTGTGTATGGGCTATACATTCTTGTTTCTTTGTGTGTCTCAAAAATTTTTGCTGTATTTGAATAAGAAAATGTGACAACATTTTAAATAAGAAAATTTGACAACTCTGGAAATCATTTTCTCCCCAATCTCTAGGGATCGCTGGTTTTGCTATTTGCTGTTGTTGTAGTTTGTTTGTTTAGTGAATTTTCTAAACAAATTCCCTAAAGTCTTTATTCTTTGTCATGTTTGGACATTGAAGTCTCTGCTCATTTAGCTTAGCAGTCAGTGAATTATTAGACAGGAATTTTGTCAAATGCCTAGATCCAATAATTCTGCCAATCTTTGGTGATGGGCCCTGTGTGCATTTTGAACCATACCTCCAATACTCAGCCAAGCAGTTGAAGACTATGACTTAGACTTCACTTCCTGCTTTCCCAGAGACTCCAGGTCAGCCAGATGTGAGAGCCTAGGGCCTTCCCATACCTTTCTTGAGCATAGTCGCTGTGCTTGGAATGTGCACAGGCATACATGTGGATGTGGACTTTTAAATTCCCAGCAACATTACTCAAAAGCCTTCAGCTTTTCATTCTACAGTATTTTCTTTTAAGCTTTCTGATTAGCCTATTATTTATTCTGTTATCTACTACTTCAGCCTATTATGAAGTTAAAAAATTATCTCTAAATCTTTTCAACAAGTGTCCCATAGAAAAGGCTTTGCACACTGGGAAAGCCCCAAGTTAGTCACATAAAGTCAGACTTGCAAGTGAGGTCTTCCAGGGAGCCAACTACTAGGTCATATAATGACAATTCTGTGGGAATGAGACTGGTGGCTGCCAGGCTACGAGTATTCAGTGATTAAAGGCTACTTGTTTTCAAGGTTTCCTGGTACTATAGAGAGTGGGATGAGACTAGAGCAAGTTAAAACACCACAAAGCTCACTGTTCTTATGAAAATTATCTTTTTTAAAAAAATAAATAAATACTGTCTGGATTCCTGAAAGCATCTGGTTAATTTCCAGAGTTCTAAAAAAGTTGGTTCTGGTTATTTTTTCCATTTGTTTCATTGCTTTTAGGGAGGAAATAATTTTCAGATGTCCTTACTCCACAATTCTCACTAATATCACTACTCTATCTTTCATATTACAGTAGAATTTAATATCACTAGAAATGAAAATATCTTCAAATTTCTTCATTAGCACTTGTTAATAAGTACTAATTATAGGAAGAAGCAAAATTTCTTTTACATGTATGATTTAAATCCAATTTATGATCAAGACTCAGTCTTAATCTTGGCATCTTGGGAAATGCTCTCCAATATTTATAAGGCCATGATATTTTCCTTAATAACACAATTTAGCTGTAAACTGTTACAGTTCCTATTCTTATTCCTTTCCTTCAACAGAGGTCTTTCCTCTAACCTCCCTGATACTTTAGAATTAGCTGACTCCTGTGACTATCTCCTTTCTGAAGATAGCTCTAGTGAAATGACTTGTCAGCATATAAGTGGTTAAATGTAAACCTCCTACATATGATGTATATTGTCCACATATTATTCTGTGGAGCTGAAACAGGCTTTCTTTCTTTCTATCAAATCTGCAGGTTCTTGGTAAGCACTAAATGATAATGTTTGCTTTGGTTACATCACACCATACTAGCTTCAAATCTCTTCAAGGCGTGATTTCTGAAATTGTGTACTCTAAACCTAGAATGCCCCAAAGTGGATTCTGTATATATATTTTTTTATTTGATAAGATCATTATTTTTTTCCCTTTCAGGCACCATCAAGAATTTAAAGCCAAAATTTTCAGGGAAAACAAGTCCATATTTAATTTCTGATATGTTTTTGATAAGAGGGAAGTAATCTCTGCAGATAAATACCTATTTTATTATTTTTTCATAATCACCACCAAATTTCCCATTTCACGGTTTTAAAACTAGGGTAATCTTAGGGAATTGTTATCTTCTAAGAACGAGATGATGTTGATCTCCCCCAGTCCCCTGAATCAGACAGTATGATAGAATTTTCAAACTTTCTCATAGTAATTAATGAAAGACTAATTATACTATGACTGTCTATAATAGAAACTTTCTGCCACTATTGCCACAACGCATGGCATCTCTGGCACCACCAGCACAACTGTGATGACTACTAATAATCATAGAAAAAAATTGATTCTTTTTCTGTCAATTATTGCTGCCTAAATGGACACGATTCATTTGACAAATATTAGTAAGTCCTATATAGGCAATGATTTTATCAGCTTTATCAGCATCAGATCTCCAGATCTGAGCAAAATTCTTCATGCCAAATAGCATATGGTGAATGACTCTCATGCTCAAACTCTATTCCATTAATTCAAATATAATTTGCCTGTTGTGCACAGGACCACACTCTCCTGCCACTGTATTTTCACCCGTAGTAATACTGTACATATCTGTGAGATTTTGCAATTTAAAAAAACATTTAAATACTAAATTTTCTCGCCTGAGACTCAGAACAGAGCCAAGCTCTATTATCACAGTTTCATTGACAATCACGTTTAGACTGGAAAAGCTTGAGAAGAAGTTACCCAAGAGTCACAAGGTGAGAAAACGTCAAGAAAAGGATTCAAACTCAGGGCTTACGACTTCTAAGTCTCTGTGTATTTGACTATATCCACATATATTTTAAATAACAGTTTTTCAAAATTTATAATGCATCTTCTTGTTATTAATCTTATATGGTCCCTCTATTTCTGCTACTTTCCCAACTTTGGAGATAGGCAAGGTTTTGGTTATCTTATGTTGCATAGCAAATTACCCCAAATCTTGGTAACATAAAACAATTGTATATTATAATGTGTAGGAACTGGGTTCAGCTGGGTATTTTTCTCTTGTAATATCTCCTGAAGTGCCGTTCAGATGGTGGCAGGGACTAGAGTCATCTGGCAGTTCAACTGAACTGACATTCGAGAGAGCTTCTTCATTCCCATGTCTGACACCTCAGGTAGGATCTTTGAAAGAGCTAATGGAAAAGCTCTCTTTCTTTATGCAGCCTTTTCACATAGTTAGCTTAAGTTTTCTCACAGCTTGGAGTCTCAGAGTAATTGAATTTCTTAAATGGTAGCTGGCTTCCTGAGGACACATTCCAAGAGAGCAAGAAAGAAGCATGTCACATTCTATTGTGTACACAGGCCAGCCCTGATTCACTGTGGGTGAAGACAATACAAAACTGTGAATACTGGATGCTATGGTTCATTTGGGGCCCTCTTTAGAAATAAGCTATCATAGGCAGAATACTATAATGATGAGCATATATATCTACAGCCAGGTGACCACTTTTCTTACCTATAGTCTAGGTTTGACTTACTTGTTGGATGACCTTGGGAAAGTTACTTAATTTTTCTTGGCCTTAGTTTCTATTGTGAAAACATAGCAATCACTTTTTCACAAGGTTGTGTCATCTTTGATTGAGATAACCAACATGAAGATTTGGCAAACCCCAATGTGTTATCTCATTTTTTATTATTATTGGCATGGGATATTAGCTTCTTCTCTTGGAAAAGCAGCCACTTCCTCAGTAATACCTTCTCTATCCTCAGAGATTATGAATTTTAGGTCAAATTGCATCATGTGAAGCCATCCTCCACCTCCACCACCATTTTATTCTAAGATTATGTGTACTTAAGAGAAAGCTTGCATGTTCAACTCATTTTCCAAAGCAGCCATCTCTGACTGATCACCCCCATCCCTTTTCTACACCAAATATGCCTCAAATCTGGTAAAAATAGGAGCCTAAGACCTTGTCTGGGCAACATCATCTCATGGACTCAGCATATTTACCTAAAAGCATCTCCTCAATAATTATTCTTTCAGCTTCTTTCAGGGCCAGTATTTTAAAGTAGGTTGAATCTCAGTAACTTGAGCAGGACCTGTTACCTATTAAGCAGCTAGCACAATCACAGGAGTTGTTTTTCACCCAATTGTTTAATTATTATTACTGTTCACTGTCAATTAGGGAAAAATGAAGACCCGAGAGAATAGAAAATAGGACAGTAGCAAGTACATGTATTTCGAGGGAGAAAGGCAGAAAAATAAAAGAGCAATGAAATGCATGTATGGAGAGTTTCCATATTTTGAAAATGGTATTTCATTGGACTCAAACTCAGTATTTAAGGAACTTTTATATCCTGAACAAATTCTTAAGGCCAAATTTAACCATTAATTTTCTTTCAGTCATTGCATGACCTTTGAAACATAGATCTTCCTTTAAAACAAATTCTTATGGGAATGATTCAGTTTGGGGGGGAATCATGGGGAAGAACCCAGAGAGGATAAAGTCCAGGAAAATGTTCTCCAGTAAGAGGATGGGATGGGATTTGGTCTTTGGTAAGAATGCCGACAGACCAATCACTCTCAAAGGAAGGAAAGCAAACGGGGTTACTTCAGATGCAGGTATGCTGATGGATTTGGTAGTGGGAGCATCAGGAAATTCTCTTTTGATTGTTTTAATTTTCTCAATGAACTGAAAAATAAGGTCAACAGCTGAGAAAGGAAGGGGGAAAAGTGTAGGAGGTTTAAGGAGAGAGGCGAAATCGCAAAATTCTGATGAACACATATGCCAAATAAGACCAAAAAGGTCTTTTAAGGGATTAGTATGGATGGTGGAAAAAAAAGATTTTGCTTTTCTCCACTCTGGAATTACATGCTACACTGGCCTGGAGCTGCTAATAGCCATCTTTCCAAACATGTGGAAAAGTGTGACTGAAAATAAAGCCAGCACTGCAAAAAGCAGCCCAGATATGGAATAAGAGATATAAAATTCTCGTATAACCTTTCAAGGACATGGAAGCAGCCAGGCTTGAACACAGAACTCCCCTTAACTTTTCCATTGCATGAGTGAACAATCCTTTTTTGATTTTGTTTGTTTGAGTTCTTTTTTTTTTATGCCACTTGCAATCAAGAGTACTTAATACATCAGATAATTGAGAAGTAGTTTATTAGATTTTAAAGGATAACTTCTTAAAATGACAAAAAAAAGAGAGGTATAAAAAATGCACTCTAGCAACTTGGTTATCAGGATGGGTTTTGGAGTCAGAAAACTGAATTTGAATCCTGGCTGTTTCATTTAATAAAATGTGTAAACTTTAGACTGACTTAATTTCTCTGAGCTTCACACCTTCATCTATAAATTGGATGTAATGATGATAAGACCTACCAAATGTTAAACCCCAAGCATTATGCCAAAGTTTTATATACATTATCTTAGTAAAATCTTCTAATTCTCCAGTGAAATAGGTATTATTATCTTGGTTTTACACATGAGGAGAGTGAGACTTAATGAGGTTAGTAATCAGCCTAACATTCCACAACTAGTAAGGTGGTACTGAACCCATGGCTATATTACTTCAAACCTAGAGTGACCATAAATCTCAGTTCACTTGAACTATTCTAGTCTATGCCTGTTGTACTTGCATTCCATCTGATTAGCAACTCTTTCACTTGCAAAAATGTCTTAGTTTGGACAATAAGTTATATAGTCACTGCTGAAGGTTGTTTTCCAAGGAGCAGACTCTGAAGTCAGAGATTCACTTGCAGGAAGTTTACTGGGAAATGATCTCTGGCTGTCTATCAGAGGGAGAAGGAAAGGAGCTCCAAAGCTGCAATGGCTCTTTGGAGCTGTTACATTGGAGCAAGAGGGTCCGAGCCATCGTACTATTGTATCGTCCCACTCATTGCGTGGGGTCTAGTCCCAACAAGGGGAATGATCTTGGACACAGTAGTGCTCATTACCTCAGGCCAATTTACTGAAAAAGCTAAAGCAGAGGGCTTTTCTGCTGGCAGTATTCCCAGTTGGGGGAATAAGTCCTTCAGAAGAAAAGACTGGACAGCATACCACAGCATCCACCACAGCAGTAAACTTCCATTATGCATGAAGTACTGCCTTTGGGCAACAGTTTCTTCATAAAGCTGCTCTGAGGATTGATGAAATTTTACCTACACTATTTTTAAGAGTACATGGTACATATTAATATATACCTGCATATATATATATATATGCACACACACACACATACACACACATGCACATACATGCATGTCTTCAATAAATGGCAACAAGTATAGTGTATTATATGTGATATATAATATATTATATTATAAGACTAATGTAAATAGTATTACAGTCATACATCACATAACAACATTTCGGTCAACAATGAATCATAGATAAGATGGTGGTCCCATAAGATTAGTACCACATGGCCTAGGTGTGCAGTAGGCTATGCCATCTAGATTTGTTAAGTACTCTCTGTGATGTTCGCACAACGAAATTGTCTAAGGAGGCATTTCTCGGAACATATCTCCATCATTAAGCAACACGTGACTGTATTATAAAGTCATCGTTTCAAAATTGGGAGTCTGAAATAACAGGAAAATAGGATTTATAAAACTTGTAGAAATTTGTTTAACTTGAGGGATTACAAAGAGTAGTCCAGCACAGTGTCCTGTCATATAAGTTGTCACAAAAGGCTGAAAGCTGGGGCTGGCCCCGTGGCCGAGTGGTTAAGTTCTCGCGCTCCGCTGCAGGCGGCCCAGTGTGTCGTTGGTTCGAATCCTGGGTGCAGACATGGCACTGCTCATCAAACCACGCTGAGGCAGCGTCCCACATGCCACAACTAGAAGGACCCACAACGAAGAATACACAACTATGTACCAGGGGGCTTTGGGGAGAAAACGGAAAAAATAAAATCTTTTAAAAAAAAAAAGCTGAAAGCTGATGAGGACCAATGTGAACAGAAAGAATCTAGATATGGGTAAGTCAAAGGAACCCTATATGAACACTGGTAGTGGAAGGAGTTGGAGTGAGTGGCAAAGAAATACGGCTATTAAATGTGCTATTGAAATCCACTGATTCTTATACTCAAAGCTTTTGACACCTTCAATCTCTTTAAAGACAAAGAGAGGGAAATGTTTTTCCCCTAACTGGTTGCTGTCTTGTTTAAGACAAAGCCCAAAATTGGAGTAGACAGGAAGAGGTCTGTCTTGGAACCTCATCAAACAACTTCACTCCAACCATGTCTGCATTCTCACTGTGTCGTCAACACTACTCTTAAAATTGTGTGGAGATAACCAGGACCTTAAACTAAATGTATTGGTAGTAAAAGATAGAGTCTCTATTAAATTAATCTGACATGATTTCAAATAAGGACATCCCATGCCTCCAGGGCTTGGGGCCTTTGGAGTATGCACATCCAAAGCTGGATATTTGGAATTTCCAAGCAAAAAATTTTTAAAACTTTCCCTAGTCAGATACACTAAGTAGAAAATGAACTACCTTCATCGAGTAACACCTTAGACAATATGTCAATGTTAGTTGACTCTCTTTTGCTCTGAGTGTGGCTGGCTACTTTATTGTCTCTTGCATTTTTCTCATGCTGATGAGAACCAATGGATTAGGTTTTAGAACGTAGGCAACTCCTACAAGTTTGAAAGTCTTAATTGAGGTTAATTCATATACTAAATGAGTAAGTTTGAAAGAAATTTAATGTTCGATTTTCATTACTTTAACTCACATTAGTTTTGTCTCAATTTTAACCCCTGATTTCTCCAATTTTTGAGTACTTGCTTTGGGTAATAGGTATACTTTGGAATGTATACGTGAGTTTTCAAAAGGAACCTAAAATGAAATATGATATTCTTCCTTGGAGTAGAATTCCTATAAGTCATATAGTATAAATGAAATCAATATGAATTTCCATGTTAGCTCTGATTGATGGGAACAAGATAAAATATTTTCAAACCTACCTTAAAAACACATGTAAAGAGAATTTTACTCGTAGAATGTCTTTTCATGGTTTCAGTCCCTGGGAGAGAATGTAGCAGGCTATTATTAAACCTTGTGACCCCTTGACCCTGGTTCACATAAAGACAGTGAGAATGGGTCCTGCTTATTAAAGAAATCTTGACATAGACACATTGTTTCTTTTATAGTGAGATATAAAAGCTTTTCCTTTCCTCTGGGGAGAGGCTATTAAAGCTGAATATTACAATGTTCTCTAGGGGGAAGAGAAATTCATTTTCACACTCCAAGGGAAGTGTGTGTTTCACTCAAAATTACACAGAAAGTGTAAATTTTTTACATAAATGCACAATACGGAGGAAATTTGCAATATTATAAAGGATAAAAAGTAAAAGCAAAATAAATCAGTTGAGAATTATTCCTATAAAAGAAAGAATGAGAAAAATTCCTTTTAGAGTAGCTTCCGATAATTGATTATTTAAATTATTATATGGAGGTGCCATTTAACGTTATAAAGGGTAGAAATTAGTTAGGTAGGTAATTTTCTGTTTCAAATCATTTAAGAATTTATCATCTATCCAAATAATTTATTCCACTACAAATGATAACATAAACTGAAAAGCAGATTACATTTACTATCAATCTTTATTTGAGGAAGTTTAATTTTGTGACGTAAAATAATGGTGGGTAAATGTTATTTAAAAATGTTTCTTCCTTCTTCCCTCCTTTGTTTTTATGTCCAGAGATATGCAAAATTCACAAGAATTCATAAATGCTATATTTATTTTGCAGTAACAACTGTGTATAGTGACATGGTTGATTTTTTATTTCTAGTGATTTATAATGATATGAATCTGTATCAATCTTTTTTATGACTCCAAAACTGACTCAGTGATAACACAAAAACTTGTTTGCTTGCCTACATTTTGTTTTTTAGATACAGCCTTCAGAACTTTGCTGCTTTATTGTTTGATTATCATTTGCCAAAGGAAAGAAAGAAAGAGAGAGAGAAGGAAGGAAGGAAGGAAGGAAGGAAGAAAGAGAGAGAAAGAAAGAGAGAAAGAAAGGAGGGAGGAAAGAAAAGAGATGGAATAAATCATTAGGCAATAAAAATCCTGATATTTATGTGATTTTACTAGCTTTAAGTAACAACTTAAGAAACACAACCTCTCCCAAACTCAGTCGAAAACTACTGACTAACATTGATCCAGGGCCTGCCAGGTGGTCTGATGGTTAAGTTTGTTTTCTCTGCTTCAGGGGCCCGGGGTTCGCTGATTCAGATCCTGGGCGTGGACCAACGCACAGCTCATCAAGCCATGCTGTGGTGCCTTCCCACATAAAAGGGCTTACAACTAGGATCTACAACTATGTACTGGGGCTTTAGGGGGCAAAAAAAGAGGAAGGTTGGCAACAGATGTTAGTTCAGGGCCAATCTTCTTCACCAAGTCATTAAAAAAAGAAAAAAACAAAAAACATTGACCCAGAACTAGACTAGATGGCAGACAATTCTTGGGGGATCCTGCTTTCTTGTACATATAAACTCAATATTTAAAAATAAATTAAACAAGTAAACAAAAATCTACAAGTGAAATGATCTTGTTCTTTGGCAAAGACCTTATCCTAACATACCAGCAGCCCTTGGCATCATGTTTCAGAAGTGCTGGTGCCATGTTATGCAGGATTTATGCAGGAGAATGAATGTGATGAAGAAATGTATTTGTGGACAACACAGTGGGAACTGAATTGAATGGATACTTTGGGGTGATTGGTTAAGACATTTTTCAACTATTTAACATACTTTGCTTCTTTCAAATTCATATTCCTTCCTAACACTCAAAAGCAAAAACATCTTTTAGATTCAACATTTGATTTAACGAGTTGCGGTAGGCTGTGAAGGGTCATATTTTAGTCTCTTTCAGATTAAAATTGAAGTAAATAAAATTATAGGATTCATAAGAAGAAAATAATCCAGTGTTCTGATATAAAAATGAATGTTTTATTAGAAATAAAGAGAAATAATTATTCATCTTCTTAGAGAGTCATGAAATAAGAACAGAATGACAAGGTATATTAAACCATTTCACAAACGCCAGTTAACAATATTTTTTGTCATTTTATGCAAGTTTGATTTTGCTCTATTTTGCTGAATTTGCGTTTAGTGCTTCTTTCATCTCCCTCACCAAAGAAAGGAGAAAAACCATTTAGTTAGTGAAACGTACACAAAGAAAAGAAAATAATTGTTCTTTATTAACTTGGATGTTGCTAAATCATCAGTTATTAGAGATGTAATTTCTCTGAAATATCTAAAATTCTCATCTTTTTTCAGAGAAGAAAGCCTTTTGGAACTAAGATATGTCACATAGGAACAAAACTGGGATTACATTTACTGTTTCTATAATAGCATTTTACACTTGGCATGCCAATAAATATTTTTTTCCGGCTTCAAGGTGGTTTACTTAATCATCTTAGGCCATTAGCCTTCATAAGAAATGAAAGCATGCCGAGATTTATGTAGCTTCCCAGAGTCCATTTTTGCCTCAGGCTTGTATTTATTCTTATTACGCTCACTAGCCCCGATACCAGGTGAAAACCTAAGAGAAAGAGAAAATTAATTCAAAAAGTAATAAAAATAAAATAATTAGTGAAACATAAAACTATGCAGCATATTAGGAATTCTGGTCCATTAAGAAGCCTAGTTGTTCCTTTTGGTATGTATGAGTTTTAGCATTTTCCAACAATTAGATGAGAAAGTCATTTTTATTAATTCTTCTGTCCTCTGAATTAGGACAAAATCATTTTCTCCAAGAAATATTTGGCTCTAGAAATGGATTTGGACATATACTATTATACATAACATGTGAATAAAGTACTTATTGTTGTTATTAAAAGTTTCAGCCTTCATTTGTGACAACATGAATGGAACTTGAGGGTATTATGCTGAGTGAAATAAGTCATAGGGAGAAAGTCAAATACCATATGATCTCACTCATAAGTAGAAGATAAAAACGACAAACACATAGCATTGGAGATTGGATTGGTGGTTACCATAGGAGAAGGGGGGAGGGGGCAGGGCAAAAGGGGTGATTAGGCTCACATGTGAGGGGATGGATTATAATTTGTTTTTGGGTGGTGAACATGATGTAATCTACACAGAATTTATGTAGGTTTTTTTAAAGCATAGAAAATCACTTTTAAATTAAGATTAATTAAATAGCATAAATTGATTATTTGTTTAAATATATTCAGAAAAGTTTAGACACCAGCTGAAATATTAAGGCATGGTTTTGATCTTCCAAAGAATAGTATATTGTGCACAAATGGAAGTGGAATCAAGGAGGAGATTAGAAAATGTCTAGGGAATTGCCACTGTGTTAAATATATTGAAATATTTTAACATGGAAAATACTGTTTCTTACTTTAAGTTTAATTATCATAAGAAATATTTTAAAGAAGACATCAATCTCAATCAAGAATATACAAGAGATGATAGCTTAATTTAGGGTGTGTGTAATACAGAAATACATAACTGTATATATGTGTGAGTGAAACTGTAACGCCTCTGGCCTTGACACTCACAAGATTTATTACCCAGGGGCCAGCCCCCTGGCAGAGTGGTTAAGTTCGTGTGCTCCACTTAAGAGGCCCAGGGTTTCCGGGGTTTGGATCCTGGGCAAGGACATGGCACTGCACTGCAGGCCATGTTGTGGAGGCGTCCCACATGCTACAACTAGAAGAACCCACAACTAGAATATACAACTATGTACTGGGGGGATTTGGGTAGAAAAGAAAAAAAAAAAAAAAAACAAAGATTGGCAACAGTTGTTAGCTCAGGTGCCCATCTTTAAAAAAAAAAGATTTATTGTCCAAACCAGGAGTACCAAGCTCAATCCTTTGCATCTCCTCAGTTCTACCACGTAGAAACAACCACTTTCACATTTTCTTGCTGTCTTTTTAATTTTCACCTATATTTACCTCCATATTTCTAGATAACTGTTAGAAAGGGTTAACTCAATAGATGAGAGTTACTCAAACCCTCCACATTTCTAAGAAATGCCTGTATTCAGGACTGGCCTTTGGCCAGCTCTTGGAAACTAAGCTCTGGGCTACTGTGAGCAGGGGAATTAGGAAGACTCCTATTTTTACCTTTTGTTTCCTATACTCATATTGCCTGTCTTATTGGTTAAATAACCATTGAGTCAAAGAACATTCTGCATCTCAGAGGACAGCACCTCAACCCCATGGATATTTATCTTCAGTTTGTGCTTAGCTTCACTTTTCAAAGGCTATTGCAACATTTCCTCAGGCCTTACCTTTTTGAGTGATATGGTATTTAGTATGCAATGGCTTGAGTTCACTGTTACACTTCTTTCATCATAAAATGGGTTTCTTTGCCTGAGGTTGTATAACACAGAATTCCACGTCAGTATATCTGTAAACCCTCAGGTAGTGGTTCTCTCCTAGGCACTGTGAGCAAGAAAAGCAAACTCTCACATGGGTCCTGCTCAGCACCAACTACTGACCTTTTGGAAATGGTCTAAAATAATGAACTTACAACCAAGTGGTTGATTGGCCTCCTCAAGAGAGAGTGTCAAATTGAGTCCCCAGCATTGATCTCTGGTAATAACAAGATGGCTATTCTGCAGCAGCAGTAGCCATATCAGCCTTTATGAGGGGGAGTTCAGGCTGCTGGGCTTGCCAGCAGCCACCATGGCTACCTCCATCATGAGCCCATTGTGCATGCTGAGAGTTAGCCAAGGGGAAATGCTGGCTGACATTTGCTGAAAAAGTCACCCTATCCACCCAGTTGTTTAGGATCTACTTTCAGTAGGTATCGTCTGATGGGCATTGATATGAAATAATTTACACACTTTCTACCCAGTCCCATCTACATGCTTTTCTTTCCCCCAAAATCAGGGAAATCAATTTAACGAAGACTAGTGTCTGCTCCACTCTTGGATTCTTACTCAAGTACTGTGACTCTCCCATTGCTCTTTTAGCTCAGAATACTCTGATTCTTCCCTTGATCTTCCCTTTCTGCTTTTGTTAGATTCTGTGTTATTTTTTGCCTGGTCCTTTAATCTTCCCCACAACTATGTAAGTAGATTATTGACTAAATTCTCCTCATTTGAACATCTGAGGCAAAAGCTATTCCCTGACAAACATAGGAATATTTGAACAAATATTTAAGGGAGACTATCTAGGAGTGAAGCATTTTGGACAAAGGCACAGCAAGATCAAAGACTCTGAGGTTATAAGTTTCTTGGATGTTTGAGTAAATTTTCCCCGTTTGAACATCAGCTAGTGTGGCTGAATGGAGAAACCACAGGGTTGAGAAGTAGGAGGAGAGGCCAGAGAAGAAATGAGGTGTGGTAACTCACTACTCCTGGCACTCTCTTCTTCTGGTTCCAAATCCAGCACAGAATATGCTGACCTTATTAGCCTAACTAGCACAGACCAAAGCTGTCATATTGATGCGGGGTCGGTGAGCCGAGGAGTCGAAAGAAAGATTTCTTAGACTCTTAAGATCTGGCAGTAGTGATCTTTTATTTAGAGAATAGTATAGAATAGCATGGGGACAGGACCCACGGGCAGGCAGAGCTGGTGCATGGGGACAAGACCCACGGGCAGTCAGAGCTCCTGCTGCTGCCGCTTCTGCTGCTGCCCCGAGTTGAGGGTTAGGGCTAAATTTAAGGCATAGGTATGTGAGTCATCTCTTTATGAAGACAAAGGAAAGAACAAAAAAAAGTTAAAATGGTATCAGTGCAGGTGGGGTCTGGTCGTTGGGTGATCCCATGACTTTTAGACAAGAATCAAATCGGATTAAGTAAAGGTCAGAAGCCACCACCCTAAATCAGTTACATGAGATTGCCAGACAGCAACCAGCTTAAGTTCTTGCCTTCCCCATTAAGAGTTTCTAGGAATACGGTCATCTCTCTTCTTCTTCCTGGTACAGAGAGGGAGGCACCTTTTACAGACAGAGATTTAAATGTGTCCCAACAAGGGCAGGTTCCATTTCCCAGAGCCTCCTTCCCTGTCCCAGTTTATCAAAAGCAATCAGCCCAAAACAATCCCGATGCCAAAGAGTCATACCTTGGGGTGGCCAATTTCAGGTCCCTACAAGCTCATCCCCCTCTTCCTTCACAAATGCAAATGTCTCTCAAAAGGGCAAGCAAAATTCCAGTCCTCGGAGCCTGCTTCTCATCTGTAGTTTTAAAAGAAACCAGCCTAAAAATCCTCATCAATATGACATGTAGCATTTTTGTTCTAGCATCCAAATCAGGGGTCTGCAAACTACAGCCCACTGGCAAAATCTGGCTCACCCTCCTCTTTTTGTAAATCAAGTGTTATTGGAACGCAGCCAAGACTATTCATTTACAAATTATCTATTGTGATAGCACAGTATGACCCACAAAGCCTAAAATATTTATTATCTGGCCTTTCACAGAAAAAGTTTGCTGATCCATTGTCTAAATTACGGAAAGTATGCAATCCTCTCTCATCAGTTAAGACATAAAAAGTATACGATTTTGCCACTTTGCCCTTGACCTCAATCTTATGCCTTATATCTAGGGTCCTTTTTTAGTGAAGTGCAGAGCCCCAGTTTCTAGTTTCCCTTCTTAATTGCCAATTGACATTTGTGAAAGGACTTGCTTTCCATCTGTGGCCTTGTGTTCTTAGCAAATACCTTCACCCTTCTATATTACTCCACTCTGACTGTCTTAGAGTTTTCTGACTGCTTATCTGGAATGCAAACTTCTGCTACGCTTTGGCATCCTATATTCTGATTTTCAAGAGAGTGTCTGCCCCTACAGTGTTTTCTGTTCCACGGGGTGTAGGGTGATTTTGATCTCCTGGTCTTTCCCACTCTGCCTTGTTTTACTACAGGTATTCAGACAAAGCTCCCAGGTACAACAGAGACATGGAGTCTGCTTTGTTTAAAGATATTATTTCATTCTTATAAAAAAGACCTCATTAGAGTGTAATTTGGTTTTTGGTGCATTCTTAACAAGTTCATCCTATGGAGAAATCTGCATGAAAATGTGCTTTCTCATTCCTGTCTTAGCTACTCATGCAGTTTTTTGCTTTATTTTTTTTTAACAACTTCCCGTTTTTTACAGGCCTATCCAAGGGTGCGATCAATGGAAATCACAGCTTCTTTGTTCCTTCTAAAGGCCTTGGAAATCTTAGTGAGGATTATAATTGACTCCCAAATGACACACTAAGGAAAGGAAATTGAGCAGTCATCTACAGCTGTAAAAGAGCACAGATAGTCTCTGTTCTTGTTGTTTTTAATCTGTGACCTAACAATTCTATCACGATCAACATCAATCACCCTCCTCTTCCACAAAACCATAGGTTTATTCAGGTTCAGAAAATGAAAGCTGGCAGCAATTGAATCCTTTGAACCCCTAAGATCGTATTGACCTGACTCTAAAGCTTTTATCATAATATCATCAATTTTTATAGACATTAATATTAATCTGAAACAGGTTTCATAATTAACAGAACCAAGGCAGAGAATCATATTTGTGAGAAACCAAGACAATCTCACTTGGTAACTTTACCTTATATAGTTATTGGCTTCAAATCTGAATAATTCCCATAAATTCTGCCTGATTTTATTTCTTCAAAAACAGAACATTTGCTTTACAAACACGGTAATCAGATTACAATAAAACTCCTCAAATCAAACATATACAATGTAATTGTACTGCCAAAGCTGTTTGTACAGGCATTTTCACTGAAATCATCCAACAGAAAAAATTTATTATATAAACTACTCTTTATTAAATGGTTTAATTACCACCCAGCACGAAGGTTCTCCATAGTCTGACATAACAGCTAAAGAAGAATAATGCTGCTCAGAACTTTCTTTTTCTAGCTGTCTCAGTAACTTACATGTGAAAAACATGGAGAAACTTACATTGCTATTTCAAACTTAAAAAGAAATTTCTGTAAACACCAAACCCTTTTGTGTGGGCTGTGAGTTTGTTATTAGGCTGTTTTTCAGCCTGGAAAAATGATTAATGTTTTCTCCCTAAATGGAAGATTTCATTTACAACAAAATATGAACTCCAGGGATGCTTCTTTTCAATGCCAATATTATTTGTTTGTGGAAATCCTTATACATTGTTTGCTATTTGTGAAAGAAGAGATTTAAGTGACTAGGAAATGGTTAACCACAGCAAAAGAAAAGTAGTTTTGTTAAGAGTATACCTTTGCTTTGTGATGTTTCTGAAGGTTTCTACAAAAAATGCATGTTAATATTTTTCCATCTACATATATGCACATAATTATGTGATTTACATTAAATTAGCTAATATTCATATAAAATCACTTGTATGCCAAGTACTTTGCATACATCTTTTTTCACTTAATCAATGTTTTATTCTTAAAAAATAGACTAGTGTTCTTATTTTACCAATGAGCAAATTAAGGCTGAGGAATCAGAGAGTTGCCCAAAGTCAAAAACAGTAGAATCAGACATGAATGAGTCAAGCTACAAAGTCTACGCCCTTTCTCTTAGGCTAGGGTATGTGTTGAGTATTTTTATCTGAATTGCTTAAATGTGGGCATAAAAACCACAAGTATATAATAATTTTAGGGTTTTTTCCACATTTTTGAAACCCAATTAGTGCATTCCCACAACTGAGAGCATAATGGTAAAAGAGAAACTTGGTATTTTCGGTTTTCTTTATAAATTCTGACCTGAATTCACTTTTTCAAACAATTCAAATTTACCAGCATGTTGTACACTCAGTAATTATGTTTTGATACAGTGCTTTTACCTGTAATCTACATCATATAAAAGACATTTTGTAAAAGGAAGCAGGTTTTAATGAGTAAGCTACACAAAAATTTTCATCTCACACTTAACAATGAATATTACTGTTCTTATAATTTGCACTTCTCAGTCATGAGACATCCCTTTGTGGTTGTCATAATTGGTCTAATGAATTTCTAAAAATAAATGAAAGTCTAATTTGATCCGGTGCCCATGAACAATCCACTCATTCACGTCTAAATCACTGACCTGATTTGAAGACGAATCATGCCAAAATGAAGTCATGCTTTTCTGTTAAGTGTGTTGCCTCAGTGAGAGCTTCTGAATGGCCTGTTCTTAGGGTTTGAAGTGGGGATTTCCAGTGACAAAGAAACACAATTTGATCTCATAACCTAGACACCACAGACTTACTTTAAGTGATAGAAACTTAAGATTGGAAGAAACTCTGAGTCACCATCCAGTCAGTGTTTGTCACCCAGTGGAAAACTTACTGATCACCTTGGGTTTGAACATGTTAGGGACATGAGAGGATACTCTTCAGGTGGCAGAGTTAAGCCTTTGAACAACTTCTCTAGCTGGGCAAAGATCAATACATCTGAATACCTAACATTCCTTATCACAGAATTATTCATCCAGCTATTCCTGGGCAAATGTTCCCTTATGTTGAAATTTTCTACACTGGAACTGGTTAAAGGTCTTCAAAAGAAGGACAATTTTTATTGTGTTAAGATATCAATTTCTGGTTAGGAGTGTGTGTGTGTGTGCTCGCGCAAAGTGTGTGTGTGGGGGGGGTTTGTGATGCAAAATCAAATGATAAGATTATAAGAGAGGTTTATCCCAGATCCTCTGTATTTTTCATGATTCCTTGAATGGTGGATAAAGGTGAAAAAAAGTCTTTAATTCTATATTTCATCTTTGGCCAGCAACATATAGTCATCAGTTATCATATTACTTATGAATACTAATTGTACAAATGTAAAAGAAGAGTGTTAATTGATTTTTTTCACTTAGAATAAAGTTTTATTACACTAGCCAGAATTTTGTTAATAATTTCCACTAGTGTCTTACATCAACCAGAATTTTGTCAACAATTTCCAAAATCAGATTCTGAAATTCAACATTCTATATGACAGTCACCCATCAAAACCCCCATGAAAAGATAATGTTAAGATTGAGAGATAAGGCATAACAAAAATAAAAAGCTGAAAGATTTCTTCTTTACAGTGTGGAAATAGGAAAATTCCACATTTTTCTCTTGTTAATTAAAACATGTCTCTAATGACAGGAATAATTATAAGAGAATACTATGAACAATTCTCCATCAAAAAATTAGATAATCTAGATGAAATGGGCAAATTCCTAGTAACAAATAAATTGTCTAATGTGATTCAAAGAAATAGGAAGTCTCCATAGACTTATAACAATTAAAGAGAATGAAGCAATAATCAAAAACCTCGGTAGGGGACTGAAACTGGCCACCCCAAGATATTTCTCTTTGGCATGAGGATTATTTTGGGCTGGTTACTTTTAAAAACTGCAGGCAGGAAGAAACTCTGAAAAGTAGAATTTGCTTACCCTTTGTTAAGAGACATTTACATTGTAAAGGAAATCTCCATCTGTAAAGGTGCCTCCCTCTCTGTACCAGGAAGTGGGGATGACCTTATCTCTAGAAACTCGAAATCAATGCAGAAGGTAAGGACTTAAATCTGCATGATAATCTTAGTCTTGTTTACTGTACTTGTCTGATGACCTCCTGTAACTGACTCCCCCCACCCCCAACATCCTCCTTTGTCTTTAGCTGACGATGATATTTAAGGTGGTGGCTTCAGCCATTTTGGTGAGTTGCTCAGGTTGCCTGAGCCTCTCCCATGTATACACGTTATAAAGCTTTGTTTAGTTTTCTCCTGTTATTCTGTCTCATGTGCGTTTAATTCATTCTCTGGCCAGAAGAACCCAGAGCATGTAGAGGAAATGTCTTCCTCCCCTACATCTCCCAACAAAGAA
This sequence comes from Equus quagga, assembly GCF_021613505.1. Classification (NCBI taxonomy): domain Eukaryota; kingdom Metazoa; phylum Chordata; class Mammalia; order Perissodactyla; family Equidae; genus Equus; species Equus quagga. Next base: position 24,735,961 of record NC_060287.1, read on the forward strand.
AAGTCTAGGATCAGATGGCTTTCCTGGTGAATTCTACCAAACATTTAAGAAAGAGTTAACACCAAACTTTCTCAAATTCTTCCAAAAAATAGAGGAGAAGGGAGCACTTTCTAAGTCATTATATGTGGCCAGCATTATCCTGTTATCACAGTTAGATAGAGATATCAAAAAACAAAATTACAGAGCAATATACTTTATGAATATAGATACAAAAAGAAAATTAATAAAGTAACACCATTTACATCTTCAAAAGGAACAAAATTTCTGAGTGAATTTAACCAAGGAGGTAAAAGAATTTTACACTAAAAATGAGAAAACATTGCTTGAAGAATTAAAAAAGACCTAAATAAATGGAAAGATTGGAAGACTTAATATTGTTATGATTCCAATATTACCTAAAGCAAATAAAACTGAGAGTACAAAAATAACAATGGAATAAAATTGATAGTCCAGAAATAAACACATACATGTCTGGACAATAGATTTTCAACAAGGGTTCCAAGTATATTCAATGGGGAAAGAATAGTCTCTTCAACAAATGGTGCTGGAACAACTGGATTTCCACATGCAAAAAGTTGAAGTTGGATCCCTGTCTCACAACATACAAAAAATTAATTCAAAAAGGATCAATGACCTAAATATAAGATCAAAACCACAAAACTCTTGGGGCTGCCCCTGTGGCTGAGTGGTTAAGTTCACACGATCTGCTTCAGTAGCCCAGGGTTTTGCCTGTTGGGATTCTGGGCTCAGAAATGGCACCGCTCATCAAGCCATGCTGAGGCAGCATCCCACATAGCACAACCAGACAACCTACAACTAGAATATGCAACTATGTACTGGGGGCGCTTGGGGAGAAGAAGAAGAAGAAAGAGAAGAAGAAGAATAAAAGATTGGCACCTGTTAGCTCAAGTACCAATCTTAAAAAAAAAAACCCACAAAACTCTTAGAAGAAAACAGAGGGGTATGTTTTCTTGATCTTGGATTTGCTATTGGATTGTTTGGTATGACATCAAAATCATGAGCAACAACAGAAAAGATACACAAATTGGACTTCATCAAAATTAAAATTTTTTGTGCATCAAAGGACATTATCAAGAAAGAGGGAAAACAACCTACAGAATAGGAGAAAATATATACAAATCCTATATATAATAGGGGTTTAATTTTCAGAATATATAAAGAATATCTGCAACGCAACAACAAAAAGACAAACAAAGCAATTCAATATTTGGCAAAGGACTTGAACAAACATTTCTCCAAAGAAGACATAGAAATGGCCTAAAAGCACATGAAAAGATGCTTGACATCATTAGTCATTAAGGAAATGCAAATTCAAACTACAATGAGATACCACTTCATTCCCACCAGAATGACTATCATTAGAATAAAAAAGGAAAATAACATATATTGGTCAGGTTATGGAGAAATTTGAACCCTCAGACACTACTGATAGGAAGGTAAATTGTGCAGCTGATGCAGAAAGTAGTCTAGCAGTTCCTAAAAACTTAAGCATAGAATTACTGTGTGACCCTGTACTTCCTCTCCTAGGTATATATCCAAAATAATTGAAAGCTGAGGTTCAAACAGATAGTTGTATGCCAATGTTCATTATTCGCAATAGCCTAAAGGTGAAAGCAACCCAAGTGTCCACCAACAGATGAATGGATAAACAAAATGTGGTATATGCATACAATTATTCAGCCACAAAAAGAAATAAAGTGCTGATATATGCTACAACATGGATGAGTCTTGAAAACATGATGCTAAGTGAAATGAGTCAGACACAAATGGACAAATATTGTATGAATCCACTTATATGAATTACCTAGGATAGGCAAATTCATAGATAAAGAAAGTAGATTAGAGGTTACCAGAAGCCGAAGGAGGAGGGGAATGGAGAATAATTACTTAATGGGTTTCTATTTGAGTTGAGAATTCTTGTTTTGGTGGTGAAAAATTTTAGAAATAATGGTAGTGGTTGCACAGCATTACAAATGTAATCAAAGCCTCAATTGTACACTTAAAATGATTAAAATGGCAAGTTTATTTTATATGTATTCTATCACAATATATAAAGATAAAAAGATAGGAAAGTAAAACAGATGAGTGAGGTTCTGATCTTAATGATTTTATATGTTATTCTAAGTAGTTTTGATTTTATCCTGGTTAATTTAAATGAGAAAACAGCATAATCAGATTTGCATTTAATAAAAGTATTCTAGAAACAAGAAAATCAGAGATTAGAAGGATGGATAAAAAATACGATTCAACTATATGCTGTGTAAAAGAGACATATTTTATATTCAGATACAAATAAGTTGAAATTAAAATTATAGAAGAAGATATACCATGCAAACAGTAACCAAAAGAGAGCTGGATTGGCTATACTCATAGAGACAAATAGACTATAAGACAAAAATTTTTACTAGAGACAAAGATTTTTTTTTTTGAGGAAGGTTAACCCTGAGCTAACTGCTGCCAATCCTCCTCTTTTTTTCCGAGGAAGACTGGCCTTGAGCTAACATCCGTGCCCATCTTCCTCTGACAAAGACATTTTAAAATAATGAGGGTCAATGCTTCAGGAAGACATAACAATTATAAATGTATGTGTGTCTAACAACAGAGATCCAAAATATATGAAGCAAAATGGACAGAATTGAAAGGGAAAATAGACAATTCAACAATAATAGTTGGAAACTTCAACAGCCCCACTTTCAATCATGGTTCGAACAGCTAGGCAAAAGGCTAACAAGTATCAACACTAAAAACAAACTAAAACTGAAAGATACTTGTAGAATAACCATATTTCCAAATAGCAGAATACACATCCTTCTGTGCACCTGGATTATTCTCTAGCATAGGTTATATATTAGGTCATAAAACAAGACTCAATAAATGTAAAGGATTGAAATCATGCAAAGTATATTCTTTGACCACAGTAGAATGATTAGAAACCAATAACAGAAGGAAATTTGGAGAATGCCTGCTTTAGTCTGAAGGTTTGTGTCTCCCAAAATTATATGTTCAAATCCTAACCTCCAAAGGTGATGGTAGGTGGGTCCGTTGGGAGGTGTTTACATCCTGAGAGTGGAATCCTCGTGAATGAGATTAGTGCTTTATAAAAGAGGTTCCAGAGAGATCCCTAGTGCTCCCACTATGTGAGGATACAATAAGAAGTTGGAACAGAGCCCTCACCTGACCATTCTAGCACCCTGATTTTGGACTTCCAGTCTCTAGAACTGTGAGAAATAAATTTTTGTTGTTTATAAGCTACCCAGTCTGTGGTATTTTTTTATAGCACCCCAAACTAACTAAGATATACCAAATATGTAGAAATTAAAAACACACTCCTAAATAACCAATGGATCAAAGAAAAATTAGAAAATATTGTGAGATGAATGAAAATGGAAACACAACATCCCAAAACTTAATGGGTGCACCTAAAGCAGTGTATAGACAGAAAGTGATAACTGTAAACGCCTCTGTTGAGAAAGAAAACAAAGATTCCAAATCAATAATGTAACAATCCATTTTAAGAAACTAAAAAAAGAACAATTTCTATCCAAAATAATCAGAAGGAAGGAAATGGTAAAGATTAGAGTGGAAATTAATGAATTAGAGAATGGAAAAAATAGAAAAAAAACAATGAAATAAAAGATAATACTTCGAAAACATCAGCAACTGTGGCAAAGCTTTAGCTAGACTGAGCAGGAAAATAAGAGAAGAGACTCAAATTACTGAAATCAACAATGAAAAGGAACAACATCACTATTGAATTTGTAGGTACCAGACACGGTTTATAAGGGAATACTATGAACAATTGTATGCCAACAGATTGCATAACCTAGATGAAATGGACTTCCAGAAGAACACAAACTAAGTAAAGTGACTCAAGAAGAAATAGAAAATCTAAATAAATGAATAACAAATAAAGAAATTGAATTATTAATCAAATCCTTTCTACACACTCACAAAAAGCCCACGCCCGGATAGTTTCATTGTTGAGTTCTATCAAATGTTTAAGAAGAAGCAACTCTTGGGTCTGGCCCAGTGGCATAGTAGTTAAGTTCACATGATCTGCTTTGGCAATCTGGCATTCACTGGTTCATATCCTAGGCATGGACCTAGCACCACTCATCAAGCCATGCTATGGTGGTGCCCTACATAGAAGAACTAGAAGGACTTACAACAAGGATATCCAACTACGTACTGGGGCTTTGGGGAGGAAAAAACAAAAATAAGCAATTCTAATCTTTCCAAAATAAAAAATAGAGCAAACACTTCCAAACTCACCCTATGAGGCCATTGATACCCTAATTTCAAAAACAGATGAAGATATCATAAGTAAAGAAATTACACACCAAAATACCTTATGACTATAGATGCAAAAATTCTCAATAAAATATTAGCAAACGAAATGCAGCAATATATTAAAAAAGGATTGATTATTCACCATGACCAAGTGAGATTTATCTTAGGAATATAAGCATGGTTTAACGTTAAAAAATAAGTCAATATACTATATGATATGCATAAAATAAAGGACAAAAATACGTGAGCATCTCAACAGACACAGAAAAAGCATTTGACAAAATCCAACACTCATGATAAAAACACTCAACAAACCAGAACTAGAAGAGACTTGCTCAATCTGATAAAGAACATCTATTAAAACCCAAAGCCAACATTATACTTAATGGTAAACGACTGAATGCTTTACCCTTCGGTTCAGGAAAAATCAAAGAGGTCCATTCTCACCACTTCTATGCGACATTGTACTAGAGGTGCTAGTTTAGACAGTTTGGTAAGAAAAAGAAACAAGAGTCATCCAGATGAGAAAGAAAGAAACAAAACTATTAATGCATGACATGATTTGGACACAGAGAATCCAAATGAAGCCACACACACAGAACGCTCAGAACTAAAAAATGAATTCACTAAGATCACAGAATACAAGATGAATATGCCAAAATCAATTGTATGTCTATACACTTTCAATGAACAATTTGAAAATAAAATTAAAGAACCAATTTCATTTACAATAACATCAAAAAGAAAAAAGTCCTTGGAAATAAATTTAACAAAAGAAAAAAAGACATATACGCTGAAAACTAAAAAGCATTGTTGAAAGAAATTAAAGGTGACATAAATAAAAGGTAAGATGTCCCATGTTCATGTATCAGAAGATTAACGTTATTAAAATGGAAAAACTCCCAAATTAATCTACAGACCCAATGCATTTCCTATCAAAATCCAAACTTCTATTTTCAGAAATTGACCAGGATATACTAAGATTCATAAGGAATGTAAAGGACCCAAATTAGCCAAAACAATCTTGAAAAGAAGAAAGTTGGAAGATCCTAACTTCCTGATTTCAAAACATACTAGGAAGCTATATTAATAAGACATCGTACAATTAGTATAAGGATAGTACATAGATAAGTGAAATGTAATTGAGAATTCAGGAATAAACTCATATATAATTGGTTTTTTATAAGGTTACCAAAGGAAGGAAAAGAAGCTTTTCAACAAATGGTGCTGGGACAAGTGGATATCCACATGCACAATAATGAAGTTGAACAGCTACTTCACCCCATACACAAAAGTTAACTCAAAATGGGCCATATACCTACATGTAAGAATGCAAGCTATAAAACTTTCAGATGAAAACACAGAAATAAATCTTTGTAGCCTATGTAAGTCAAAGGCTTTTTAGATGTGATACCTAAAGCCACAACGAAAGAAAAACAATAGACTAATTAGACTTCATGAAAATCAAAATTTTCTGTTTCAAAGGATGATATTAAGTGAAAAGACAATCCACAAAATGGGAAAAAATATTTGCATATCTTATATCTAATAAGGATCTTGTAGTCAATATATAAACAACTCTTAAAACTCAACAATAAAAAGTGAATGACCCATTTGAAAACTGGTCAAAGGATTTGAATAGACATTGTTCTAAAAAAGACATAAGAATGACCAGTAAGCATATAAAAGATTCAAAATCATTAGTCATTAGGAAAATGCAAATAAAATCCGCAAGGAGATACTTCTTCACATTGACTAGAACGGCTAAAAATGACAGACAATAAGTGTTGATAGGGATGTGGAGAAATTAGAGGCATCAAACATTGCTCTTTGGGTTTTCAAATAATGTAACCATTTTGGAAAACAGTTTGTCAGTCCCCCAAAATATTAAAACAAACTTTACCATATCCCCCAGCTATTCCACTAGGCATACACTGAAGACAAATTAAAGCATATGTCCACACAAAAACCTGTACATCAGTGTTCAAAACAGACTTACTCATAATAGCTTAAAAAATCGAAACAACCCAAATATCCGTTGACTGATGAATGCTTAAACAAAATGTAGTATATCCATACAAAGGAATATTCCTTGGCAATAAATAGGAATAAAGTACCGATTCATGCTTTAAAATGGATGAATCTTGAAAACGTTAGACTATATGAAAGCAAAATTTTTGGATTGATCATTATGAACACAAACATCAAATGAATACCAATAATGACGCTTGTATCAGAGTTCCCCAAAGAAACAGAAACAATAGGATATCTATCTTCTATGTATCTGTCTACCGATCTCCTATCCACACGATATTTATGGAGATTTATCGTGAAGAATTGGCTCGCATGAACATAGAGGCTAAGAAGTGCCAATATCTGCGTCTGCAAGCTTGGAGACCCAGAAAAGCTGGTGATGCAGTTACAGTCCAAATCCAAAGGCCAGAGAACTAGGAGAGGCAATGATGTAAACCCCAGGCTAAGGTCAGGAGAAGACCGATGTCCCAGTTTAGGCAATCAGGCAGGAAGATAAAGAGGCCGATTCCTCATACCTCTGCTCTTTGTTCTACTCAAGCCCTCAATGAGTTGCATGATGCTCACCCACGTTAGGGAGGAAATTTACTTTCCTGAGTCCACAGATTCAAATGCTAATCTCATCCAGAAGCACTCACGATATAACCAGAAATAATGATCAATCTGGGCACACCATGGAGCAGTCAATGACACATAAAAATTGATCATCACACGGCTGAAATTCAGTGAGTTGGCACATTTATAAGAATACCGTCATCATATTAAATAATCCAATGGAAAACTCTAAAACACTAATAGGATTTTAGAATATTTGAATGAAGCTTAAACTAGTGTACCTCACTTTGTAATCACATGTTGCTTTTATTTTTTAAAAATGTCGTGGGTTGGAAATTCTTATGCATTCCATATTAGTTTGCTAGGGCTGCCGTTACAAAGTACCTCAAACTCGGAGGCTTAAACAACAGAAATTTATTGCCTCACAATTCTTGAAAGTAGAAATCTGAAACAATGAGTTGGCAGGGTTGACTCCTTTTGAGGGCTGTGAAGGAACGATCTGTTCCTGGTCTGTCTCCTTGTCTTATAGATTGTGGTCTTCATGTTCACGTGACATTTTCCCTGTAGAGGTACCTAAGTCCAAATTTTCCCCTTTTTATAAGGACACTGGTCATATTGGACTAGGGCCCATCCTAGTGACCTTATTTTAAAGATTTTATTTTTTTCCTTTTTCTCCCCAAAGCCCCCTGGTACATAGTTGTATATTCTTCGTTATGGGTCCTTCTAGTTGTGGCATGTGGGACGCTGCCTCAGCGTGGTTTGATGAGCAGTGCCATGTCCGAGCCCAGGATTCGAACCAACGAAACACTGGGCCGCCTGCAGCGGAGCGCGCGAACTTAACCACTCGGCCACGGGGCCAGCCCCGTAGTAACCTTATTTTAAACTAACTAATTATCTCTACTATGACCTTGTTTCCAAATAAAATCACATTCTAAGGTACTAGGGGTTTGAACTTTGACATGATGTTTTGAGGAGAACACAATTCAAACCCTGATACGTTATTAACGTAATTTTTTTATGTTTTCCCTTTCCTTGGGTCCCTCCACTTTTAGAACAAGCCACAAATTTTTCTCTATTACTTTATATGCTTACTAATGCATTTCTAAGTGCTTCTTTTGGGTTGGATCTCTTTAAGAGTTTTTCATACTGTATAAATATAATTTTCACATTACACTTTCCTCCACCTTTTTTTTTAAGGTCAGAAAATACTGGGAGGGTGATTTATTCAGAAGAAAGTCACTATCCCAAATATAAGACATAGTGTGGTGCAGTGGTTGACAGAATGGCTCTGTAGTCATGTACCCTGAATTTGAATGCTAAGGACAACGCTGTCTAGATGAGTGACCCCAGGTAAAGGGCTTACCTTCTCCATGTTCCATTTCCCTCATCTACAAAGAAAGGATAATGGTACTAGCTATATGATAAACTTGTTCTGAGGAATAAGTTAGTTGTTACATGGTAAGTTTCTTAGAAAAGTGTTTGGCTTATACAAGGCATTCAATAAAAGTTAATTCAATTTAAAACTATCTTTAAATAGCACCTATTATTCCATTCATATTCCTGTAAAATTAATTGAGCCTTATTAAAACTCAAATGCATATATAAAAACAAATGTCAAGGGACTCTGGGAAAGACTAGATCTAAAATTTTGGCGCTTTAACAGAGAAGGTCAAAAGGAAGTGGTTTAAGCTTGATGCATCTTAACCTAAATTAGGGTTTAAAGTGATTCATTCAGTCTAAAACTGAATAGCCCAAGCTTTGGAAAATTCACTGACGTTAGTGTATTGTGTCTTTTTGGGATTATAGGGCAGACTAGGGACTGGTGTTTTATCCGAAGCCAACGGATAATTCAACTGTCTGTCATGCTGACAGGATGTCAGTGTATCATTAATAAAGAGGGAAATATAACTTGCTCCTCTTTTAGACTCTGGAGATAGCCTCTTTTCTCTGAAGAGTCCTCACTCGCATCTGGTTTCAAACCTCCAGCAGTGGTGGGCAAATTTCCTCTGGACTTGTGAAGGCTGGTCATAAACAAAGACAAAAAGCAGCCTTGGGAAGATGCCTAAGAATCATTGTGTGCCTGGGGAGTCTTCCTATGTCCATGTTAGAGATATTTTCCTTGTGTTTCCATAAACTTTCAGAGCACTTATCACACGATCTATACTCCTACCTATATACTCTATTTTTATAGGCATATTTCCTAATTAACTACTCTACTCCAGGGATGCAATCTCCTGAGGGCAGAGACTATGGGTACCTTGTTCATCATTTTATCCCTGATCCTAGTGCAATGCCTAGGATGTCATAGCTGATCGAAAACTATTTGCTTATTGACTAATCAATGGACTTAGAAAAACTATATGTCAACACAAATTCCTCTAAAAAATTAATTGATCAATCACCAAACATACGTGGTTTAGCTTCCTAAAATCCACAACCTATATTCTAACTATAACTAAGCAACCACTTTAAGGGGGACGTAACACTTTGCAAATACATTTGTCTCCCCACAAATTCTTTGACGAGTTTTGGTCAGATACCTCTTCAATTCATATTAGAGGATTTTATTTACAGAAATTATTTGATTTTTGATTTTTTATTTTATAAAAATATTGATAGGATATAATTGGATATAATGATAGAAACTATGTTTTTATAAATTTATGCACAATTTTGATAAAAAATTAAATACAATAGTGTGTTGGTAATGTTATTTTTTAAAATTAATCTATTTTATATAAAGGTAATAGTTGCACTTAAAAGAAAATTAAAAGACCATAAAAGAATACAAAATAAAAATCAGAACTCTGTTTTATCCTTCTCCCTCAGCCAACCCAGGAGTCAACCACTGGAATAAACTTTTCAGGTGTAGGTTTGTATTTTGGCATTTATGGGTCCTTCCAGAAAAATTCTACACATGCAAAAGAATATCTTTTTTACATGAGTAAGATTGGCTGTAAGCTAGCATCTGTGCCAATCTTCCTTTATTTTGTATGTAGCACGCCTGCCACAGCATAGCTTGATGAGTGGTTGGTAGGTCTGCGCCTGGGATCCAAACCTACGAACCCAGGGCTGGCAAAGTGGAGCATGTGAACCCAACCACTATGCTACCAGGCCAGCCTCAACAAAAGAAGTTTTTTACACAAATGTTTGCACTTAGCATATACTGCTCTAGAAGTTGCTTCCTATCCTCCACCACCCATAAGTTGGACACTATATATTAAAAAAAACTTACATATTTACATAATATTATAGTATTACATTATTTCACTATAGTTTTGCATAATACATGAATTATAATTCTAATTGAATGGATGCGACAAAATTATTTTAACAAGACCTCCTTTGATGGATGTTTATGTTTCCAAACAAGGTAGTAATACTGTTAAATTTAAAAATTACACTATCATTAATAATACTCGAAAAGTATGGTAATAATATCTCAATAGCATTCTCTAAATGTACTTCCCAAATAGGGATCAATAGAACATCTCGTTACCTGCTGATTGAAAATGTCATTGGAATAACTTGAATTTCTGCATTTTGTGGTTTCTTTAATTTGGATTTTTCTAATAATTTAACCTTTATCTCTTTGCATAAATAAATTAAATTTTCTAAGTACTATAATTTCCATTTTTACCTACTTTCACTGAAATACTTAAACACTCTCAAAAAAGTCTCTGGGAATTTTCATTTGCTAAATTATTTATTATTTTTGTGCTCTCCTATTTTCTTCTCTTCATTTTGCAATCCCTGAAAGGTCTTAATTAAACTCTTTATTCCCTATAATTATACCTTCCTTTCTCATTAAAACTTCTTGTTTTTTAACTTTATCAAGAAAGTTCTGCCTAAAGTAGGTTTCATTGAATATCAAAAGCCTCAAACAGTAAAGCAAACAAAAATAAGCATCCTGTTCACCATTTATAGTTCTGATGGAAGGAAAAATGTCCGAGGAAATGGAAAACATGAAACCAGCAGACTTCCAGGATGAAATTCGCATAATGATTGTGTCAAGTCTCTCTTTCCCTTTATAAGTAGAAAGTATGTTATGGTTCCACACAACACTGAAGTTGCAAACGAAGTACAGATGTGCCCAGGAACAAATACTTGCTTGTTACATTTAATTTTGCTTGTATGTACTCTATAGTGGTCTTTGTCCTCCAATAGCCTTAAACTCAGGTTAATGTTTTATAACAGCAGTTACTGATTTTACAATGGACTGGCTGAGTTAATCCTAATGTGTTAACAGTGATTTAAATGAAATGTCTCTGGATAACCAATATAAAGTATTTACAATGTGTGAAAGACTAGTTAGCTTGGTTAACTTTGCTTTATTAAAGGATGGCATTTAAGTCAACATCCACAATGAAGTACTCCTGCTAAATGCGTGTATATTCAAAATATTGGCTGATTTTTTTGGAAAGAAATCTGAATACTTATTAAGCTTTTACTATCTGGTTAAAAATTATGCACACTCTCCTTCCTGTTATTGAAGAAGAAAGCTCAGTCTAACCTAAATGGAGACTTGCCTTTTAAATGATTGCTTTTAAGAATAGTTATATCACTTCTTGGTCTTTTAACTAAGATCATGTGCAAAGAATAGATGTGTTTTGTTTTTACGCTCAAATATTTTTTTGTATGTGAGGAAGATTGGCCCTGAGCTAACGTCTGCTGCCAGTCTTCCTCCTCTTGCTTCAGGAAGATTGCCACTGAGCTAACATCTGTGCCCATCTTCCTGTATTTGCTATGTGGGATGCCACCACAGTATGGCTTGATGAGCAGTGTGTAGGTCTGTGCCTGGGATCTGGCCCCATGCCACTGAAGTGGAGCGCAGGAACTTAACCACTACACCACTGGGCCGGCCCCTCAAATGCTAATTTTAAAGTTATTCCTGGAATTAAAAAGAACAAAAACCAGTGTGAAATTGTAAGATTTTTGGCCAATATTTTCACACCTTTGGTAGCATACATCATAAAAAATATACCACAAATGTGCCTGTTAGGATTGATCAATGAATATTACACAGCATCTTTCTATATAGATCAAGAAGTTTATTAACACAAAGGGAAGAGTTTTTTTTTTTTTTTTTTTTTAAAGATTTTTTTTATTTTTTCCTTTTTCTCCCCAAAGCCCCCCGGTACATAGTTGTGTATTCTTCGTTGTGGGTTCCTCTAGTTGTGGCACGTGGGACGCTGCCTCAGCGTGGTCTGACGAGCAGTGCCATGTCCGCGCCCAGGATTCGAACCGACGAAACACTGGGCCGCCTGCAGCGGAGCGCGCAAACTTAACCACTCGGCCACGGGGCCAGCCCCACAAAGGGAAGAGTTTTTAATGAGACATTTTAAACTATAACCAAGTAACAAAACCCAAATCTGCCAAAGAAAATAGATTTACTAAGGTCAAAAATTCCTCAAGGCCTGTCAGAGACATTAAGCTGCCTCCAAACCTATTTAAACATCTGTGTGATTCTCCAGCCATCCACTTCCAAACCAATCACGGAAGCAGAAATCATCAATACCATTTGAATAAGTGTTGTTCTGCCCTCACCACCACATGGACACAGTTAATATACAGTATTGGTATTATTTAAAATTGCAGATAATCTGTACACCGTTAAATAGCCAGTTTTTTGAAAGTGTAATATCTAAATAAATTTAGTCTATTATAGAAAAAGTAAATCTAAATAAAAAAGTAATATATAAATTAAGGTATATTCAAACTTTGTAGCACTTTGTGGTCATTAAACATACATACTGAAAAATATTCACTGTCCCAGAAAATATTTAAAACGATGGTCTATCATTAAGTGAAATAGCAAACAAACAAACAAGAAAGACATATGCTATGTATGAATGCTGAATGAGTCCAGATAGCCAACGAAAAAGTTAAAAATATTTTCATTGGTTAACTCCTCTTAAAAGTATGGGTGATTTTATTTTTTACTTTCTTTTTTAATAAAATCACTCTGTATTAATATTTATTGCTTTCCCATATAATTTAATTTTAAGATGTATGCCTCATGGGTAGGACACTATCTAGAAACATTGATCAGACTAGGAAAAAAAGAACTTTGTGAGATAGCTTTTTCTTAGGAAGATAACTCAGAATACAGAAACTCAGGCAACAGATATGTAAAACCTTAGGCTTGGTCTGGAGTTAAACTTTTGGTCACATACTTCACCATTTCCCCAGTCATCCTCCTAATATTGTTATAAAGGAGACCCAAGAAGAAGGATTGTCCCCTTCTTTCACTGTTTGCACCAACCATCGTTTCTGAGAAATAAAAATACAGTACAGCAACTGACTAAAAAGAAGGCAATGTCAAAGTTTCTGGAAAAGTTTGTGATTCTGATCTCTGTGTGTAAGCAATGTTCCTGCCCAGGTTTCCCCATGATTCTCTTGCTATAAACATGTGTTCAGGGGCTGGGAAGTCTGTTAAGGTGCAGTTATGTCTTGAAGACAAAAGTATACTTTATGAGATTTAGATTTCTAAATGCACAGAATAAGCTCTTTAAAGAATTACCATCACGTGACAATTAGAGAATACAAGGGAGCTAGACATTTATTAAAACCACAACTCTTAACATGATGATTCGAGAAATGAAATGAAAGTCTTGTGGAAGAGAGTGGCAAATGAGACTTGGGCCAGTAGACAAAGGAGTATCTAAGTTAACACATTTCGTGCCAGTATTTACTTCTTTCCACATTTCTTCTCATTCTGGTCATGGGCAGTCTGTGATAATAGGTCCTGAAAATGTGTTGCAGTTGTAGGTAAATGCCTGGCAGATTTATCTTCTCTTGTAAAAGTGGCATAGAGCAAGCATGAGAGAATTATATTTTTAGCTTATTAAAGTTGGAAAGTTTATATACGTTAAAATTTTTTCTGGATATGTAAAACATCATTTGGGAGAACATTAGGAAAGGTCTGGACTTTCAATTGTTACCAAATTTGACCAGTATAGTGACAAGTTCTACTTTTAAAATAAAATGTAATTATCTGAGCTAGTTTAAAACATGTGTGTGTGTGTGTGTATATATATATATATATATACTTTTATGTGATTATATATAATATTGTATTAATATATATAATATATATGCATATATATTATATACATATATATTATATACGTATACTATTGTATATAATATATAGATATCTATATATCTCCAGATAGTATAAAATTTGACGTATATTTTTCAATTAGTGCTCTCATTAAAACACACATGTAAGTTTTATCTAGATAATAATTTATCCGTACATAAAAGTTATATATATAGATATATGAATTTGAAATCCTCCATATGCATCTGACCACAGGGGAATGTAGTAAATTTGTCCATCAGCATTAAGCCTAGGGAATAAGAACAACCTGAACTCTAAAAAAACTTGGCATTCTATGCAAATCTAATACAAAAAAATCACAACAATGTTCAAAATTGCACATTTATTTATACTTAAGATATTTAAAAAAAATTTTAGAATAGTTTTAGGTTTACAGAAAAGTTGTGAGGATAGTATATAGAGAGTTTTCATATATGCCACATCCAGTTTCCATTATTGTAAACAACTTACATTAGGCTAGTAGATTTATAGCAATTAATGACCAAATATTGATATATTATTATTAATAAAAGTACAGGCTTTATTCAAATCTCTTTAATTTTTAACTTTTCCTGTCCTAGGACCACATCCAGAATACTTCATTATATTTGTTCCTCCTGCCTCCTCAGGCTCTTCTTGGCTGTTTGATGAGTTTTCTCTGCTTTTGATGAGTTTTGAGTACTGGTCAGGAACTTTGTAGAATACTCCTCAACTGGGATTTTTCTGATGTTTTCATCATCATTAGACAGGGATTGTGGGTTTCTGGAAGGAAAACCCCAAGGTAATATGCAATTCTCATGATATCATATCCAGGTAGATGCTATAAATATGATTTATCACTGGTGATGTTAATCTTGCTCACCAGGCTGAGATAGTGTGTTTTGGGTTTCTCTACTGTAAAGTTATTCTTTTGCCCCTTTCTATCTTGCACTCTTTGGAAGGAAGTCACTCTGTGCAGCCCAGTCTTAAAGAGCGAGGACTGATGCTCCACTCTCTTGAGGGCAGAGTATAACGTAGATAGTCTTCATTGTAAGTTTAATCTTTATGCAAATTATTTGGAATTCTGTTTGGGAGATTTGTCACTTTACCCTTGTTTATTTATTTATGCAATTATTTATATCAGTATGGACTCATAGATATTTATTTCAAACTTTGGGTGATAGTCAATATTACTTTATTTTATTGTTCAACTTGATCCAGTTTGGGCCATTGGGAACTCTTTCAGTTGGCTTCATCATACTCCCATGTCTCTTTGACATACCTCCATCATTGTGTTTCCAATTTTCTTGTTTGTTTTGTTTTTCAGCACTTTCTTACTTTCTGGTACCATGATATGTTCCAGGCTCATCATTTATTTTTTGCCTCAATCCTAGAATCAGTCACCTCTCCAAAGAGTCCCAATTCCTTTTATTGGAGAACAGTATTAAAAAGTAAGATCTAGGTGCTAAGGTTTGCACATTGCTACTGGAGTGTTGATGATTCTAGACCATCTCAGCTGACAGAGCAAGGAAATACGTGTGTACACTAATCCATCTGTATACACACATTCCTATATTTCTATAAGTATCCATCAGTATCTTTATTAAGCTAAACGTTAGTTTACACTGATGTATCCACTTTTAATCCATGACCACATGAATCATATCTCTTTGGTTATGTGTAATCTCCCACTTCAACAGCAGAAATATGTCTTCCACTATCTGCCAACCATTTACATACTTGTTCAATTCCATTATACTTGTTTAGTGGTATGAGAATTATTAACCCAAACCCCTATGAAAACAATTTTTTGGACTAATGTATAGTGCTTATGTACAGTTTATTTTGTCTTTAGTATTACAGATTCAATTCCACTTATTTACAAATTGACTTAGATCAAAGTTACTTACAGCTTTCCCTGCTACCTCTTCCAGAGGAATTATTTCATACATTCCTAATGCAGTTCGATTTTTTCCGGTCACAGCCTGCATTTCTATCTCAGGATTTCCTGACCTCCTAAAGGATTTGTTTTAAATTTGTGTACGTTAAGATCTAGTTTTTGTTCTGTTCATTTCTATGGGTCTTGGTAACCTCATAGTGCATGTATTCAACATTTCAGTATCATACAGAATAATTTTACCTCCCTAAAAAAAATCCCTTGTGCTTCATCTATTCAACACCACCACCCTTCCACCCACCCCAACTGAACCTCTGGCAACCACCAACCCATTTGCCATCTTTATAGTTTTTATGTTTTCCAGAACAACATATGAATGTAAGTAACATTTCAGAGTGGACTATTTCACTTAGTAATGTGCATTTATGATTCATCCATATCTTTGCATAGATTGAATAGCTTGATAGCTCATTCTTTTTTATGACTGAATAGCATTTATTTGTATGGATGTATTACAGTTTATTCATCCCTTTGCTTATTGAAGGACATCTTGACTGCTACAATTTTTTATTTTTACAATTTTTGATGATTATATGAATTTTGGTGGGGACACAAATATTCAGTCTATAGCAGTGTATTTAGGCCATTTACATTTAAAGTAATTATTGGTATATTTGGATTAATATCTACCAGTGTATTTAGACCATTTACATTTAAAGTAATTATTGGTATATTTGGATTAATATCTACCATGTGTAACTGGTTTTATTTCTTGCATTTGTTTTATATTTCTCTTTCCCCTCTTTTTCTGTCTTCTCTGGTTTTAATTAAGCATTATATATTACTCCATTTTATCATCTTTCAGCATATCAATTATATTCTTTTAAAAATTATTTTAATAGTTGCCCTAAGATTTACAATATACATTTTCAATTAATTTAAGTCCACCTTCACATGGCACTATTTATACCACTTCACTGTGGTGCAACTGTTTTATGAGAGTATTTCCCAGCCCTCCATCCCATCCATTGCCACATTACTGTCATCCATTTCACTTACTATACACTATAAACACCCAGTACATTGTTACTATTATTGCTTTCAACAATTTCTTTTAGATCAATTAAGAACAAGAAACATAAATGTTTTTAGTTTACTTTCATTTATTTCTTCTTTAACACTCTTCTTTTCTTTGTAGATATTCAATTTCCTGATGCATATCATTTTCCTTCTGCTTTAAGAATGTCTTGAAGAATTTTGAGTAAGATCTGATAGTGATAAAGTCTTGATTTCTCTTTCACTTTTGAAAGATTATTTCACTGGATACAGAATTCTAAGATAGTGTCTTTTTTCTTTCAACATTCTATATATTTCTGTCTCCTTTTTTCTTCTTTCCATGTTTTCTGATGAGAAGTGCACTGTAATCTTATCCTTGTTTCTCTCTAAATAAAGTTATTTCTCCCCTTCTTCCACCTTCTTTGAGAATTTTCTCTGTACTTTGGCTTTCTGCAGTTTGAACATGATGTGCCTGGGGCTATGTAAGTACTTTGCCTTTGTTTTGTTGTGTTTAGTGTTTATTCTGCTGGTATTCTGAGTCAATTTGAGCTGTGTGTGGGTGGTGTCTATCATTAATTTGGGGAAGTTCTCAGTCACTATTCAAATATTTCTTCAGCTTTGTCCTCTCTTTATTCCCCTTCTGGTATTCCAATTATGCATATGATATACATTTTGATATTGTTCCACCATTCCATACTTTATTCTGGTTTTTGCTTGTTTGTTTGTTTGTCTCTCTTTACATTTCAGTTGGGGAAGTTCCTATTGACCTATCTTCACTCTCACTGATTTTTTCTTCAGCCGTCGAATCTACTGATGAGCCCGTTCAAGCCATTCTTTATTTGTGTACAATGCTTTTAGTTTATAATATTTCCTTTTGATTCTTTTTTATAGTTCCCATCTCTGTGCTTACATTCTCCATATTTTCTTGCATACTGTCAACTTTTTGCATTAGAACCCTTAATGTATCAATCATAGCTATTTTAAATTGATTTGCTGATAATTTTAAGATCTGTGTCATATCTCTGATTCTTACTATCGTTTGGTTTCTTGGTTTTATTTCTCCTTTCTTTTACATGCTTTATAATTTCTGTTGAAAGCAGCACATGTTGTATTGGGTAATAAAACCTGAGATAAATAGGGTTTTGCATTAGGATTTATGTTAATCTGACGTAGCATTGGACTGCGTTCAATGTTTGCTGTGGCTGCAGGTGCCAGATGCATCGCATTCCTCTAGTCTTCTTGTTTTTACTTCCAACTTGACTTGACTCCAGCTCAGAGAGAGTCTGTGTCTTCCAGATCTTTCACCTGTACTCCACTGCTGTTACATTGGAGCCCTGTTGGCGTGGTGGTAGGGTGCAGGGGAGGGAGAAATCTTCCAATTTTATCTTAGTCTTTTAGTGGAACTGCATCTTGGACTGTGATCTTTACAAGTTTCTTTCAATGGTTTTTTCTCCATTCCTCCTCTTCCCTTCACTGGCTGTTTCCAATGCATTTCTTCAAAGGTCTGAATCCTGTTAATTTTGGTTCCTGTTACTTGAGACAGGAAGGCTGGAGGGGTCTGCAGTGTGAGGAGTTCTCTTTCCCCAGTCTGGATAAAGCTCTAGCAGAGCACTTATCTCTGGAGTATACTTTTTTCTGAAAAGCCTCTAGGTCTATGTCATTATAATTTCTCTTTCCCTCTCTTTGCCACAGCCATGGGACTTTTCTCAGAACTTCATAGTAAGAATTTGATAGGGCTGTTGGAGGGAAACCCACAAAAGCAGGAGGGTTCCCCTGAAAATTTCTCACTATCATACTACTGCACACTCAGCCTCCAGCATTTTGTCAAAATTACCATTTAAATATTTCTACCAGTTTATAGTTCCATCAGCTTCTGTTCCAGACAGACATATGTCGGCTATCTTTCTCTAAATTTCAGGGTGATTTCCCTGGTGAACTCAGTCTCTGATGGGTCCGAGATAAATTATTAAACTTCAGTTTTTCCAACTTTTTTCTCATTGTGAGGATGGGAATGATGTCTTTCAGCTCTTTACATATCAGAGCTGAAACCAGAACTCTTCTGCACATTTATTTTTGGTAATCTATTAATTTTTCTGTATTCATCATGTTCATTCCGAAAATTCTATTTAGCTTTTCATCATGCTGCTAACTAAAGAATTATTAACCACAGAATGGATATGAAAGTAATTGTTCTCAAGTGTCCTTGAGACACTCACCTTCTTACTTATTTTCCCTTTAACTTAAAATATGAGGAAGAAAAGTCAATTTCTATTTCTGTAGCAGTTGTCATTAGTTGAACAATTGCTATGTGCTGGCTCACCAACACGGAGTCTCACTCCCATTTTGAACACCAGTGTGATCCATCTCTTTCTCCTGCTGCACGTCAAATCTTAGTGCTTTTATATTTTTTCAGCATATTTCTGAAAGATCCACTTCGACTCTTATTCTTTAATGGGTTACACTGACCCACAACAAAGAAGTTATCTCCTACCACATTTCTTGCCCATAATTTCAAATCCAACCCAGCAAAGCCTTTTATATCCCTCTCTAGGCTTTCTTTCTTTCTTCCTCTAAGCATTTTAGCAAGGTAACACTTCCATGAGGTTGCAACAGCCTCTGATAAATATGCATTCCCAAGAAAATCTGTGTATCAGAGACTGCTGTTGTCTTCCACAGAAGAATTCTTTCTTAGACACTCAACTCTGTCTCTTGATATTTACCACAGTTGTTTCACTCTCCTTGATATTATTGTTATTTGGTAGTGTGTATGTCATTAAAATGCAGCCTAAAGAGAGGATATTTTTCTCTTCTTGTAAATATGTTGCATTAAAAACTATAAACCAGATTCTCAGCTTGCCATTTTGTTTTTGGAGTGAGACCCAACGAATAACATGTCTTCTTTTTCTGCTTAAAGTTAGAACCATTTGAGAAATTAGACAAAGTGGTAAGGCCCCTCAGGGACCCGGATGTTACCTTCACTAGTGATCAAGCTTATATTCGAGAATGTCTCTTACATTTCTAGGCAAGTGCTCTCTAAACTGGACCTTGGCATTGGACAAACATTAGTACCCAGCAGGCTTTTTAAGCTGCATGACATGAATAAGAAAAGGAAAGACTGTCTTCTCCTCAGGAGCCACATTCAAAGAAATGATGAGGAATAGGCTTGGAATTTCACGCTCACTTTCTCCTTCCAAAATCACCCTGCAGTTAAGTTATTCCACCTTTGCTAGGACAAAGTGAATGAAGAGGCAAAGAAAGCCTATGCTTGTGGTGTTCTCTCCACTTCGAAGGAAAGAATAAGAGGTCTCCCATAACACAACTGTGGAAATCATTTAAACACTGTAGATTGAAAAATTGAATTCGTTAATAGAAACATTTAAAAAATCATGAAATTTTTATGATGAGGACAACAAAAAATAACAAATAGAATTTCTGTTCTTATAATCCTACAGGTATAAATGCTATCGCATTCATACAAAGGAAGTAATGATTCATGAAGCAAACCTAAAGAACACAGGACAGTAAGTTTCTGTGGAGCCCAACTCCAACATATTCAGGGAGTTCTCTAGATACTATTTAACATATGCTCATAATCAAGTTTATTCCAAACTGAAGGTTTCTGCTATGCCATCAGTCATTGCATGTCTTTTCCCCCCATTATCTATGCTCTAGGGCCTCTGTGGCTGTTCCATAGGAGAGCAGGATCTCCAATGAGGATTGGTTGCTGCTCCATTTCCTTCCTGATGCCACAGATTTTGCTAAGGACCACCATCTGTTGGGTATCGCCATCAATATGCATGAATGCCTCACAACAGTATTAGTCAGGCGAGGCTAGGCTATGCTGCATTAACAAACATCCTCAAAATTCGAGTGGCTTAATTCCATGTGATCCATCTCTCACTCACATCACAGCCTAATACAGGACTAGGAATTCCAGCTCCCCTCCATCTCCTGTTGCTGCCTACCTTCAAAATGTGACCTTGATGATATCCATGGAAGGGGAAGACAGCACAAATCGTCATGCATGGGATTTAATGCCTAATTCTGGAGTCACATAGATCCAGTGGCATGCTATAGCCAGTTCCAACTGGTTTGCAAGAATAAGTTTCGTGTATCTCTTCCCAATTCAAGTTTACTGATGCCATGTTGATAGCTCACTATCAGCCATGATGTATTTACACCAGGAAAATCAGCAACAAGATTTTTTTCCTTTTTTAATTTTTCCAGGGAGCTGGTTTACCAACATGACACTACACACGTTATTTCCACTCTCCATCCCTGCATCCCCGGAATGAAACCCACTTGATCATGATGTATGATCTTTTTAATCTATCGTTGTAGTTGATTTGCTAGTATTTTGTTGAGGATTTTTGCATCGATGTTCATCAGTGATATTGGCCTGTAATTTTCTTTGTTTGTGTTGTCCTTGTCTGGTTTTGGTATCAGGATAATGTTTGCTTCGTAGAAGGAGTTAGGAAGCCTCCCCTCCTCTTCAATTTTTGGAAGATTTTGAGAAGGATAGGTATTAAGTCTCACCCAGCTTTTAAGAGGATTGTCTCATAAAATCTGACATATAACACATACAGACACACGTGTATGCATACACACAACCATCTCTGAAGGCATTAATGGGTATATTAACTACCCTAAAGGTTTTATGGAAAGATGGAAGAAGAGATTTCTTTACACTAAAACACTTCCTATAAATCCCCTTAAAATTTTTGTCTTTCCTGAGTGTTCATTTCTTATGATAGCTGTCATATCTATGCTTTCTCAAAGATCTTTTCAACTGCCTTCTCGACCCCCTCCCTCACCCTGATTTTTGGGGTCAATTGACCCTTTTTCAACAGTCTGTGATTAAGTCCCACCTAACCTTTTCTCAGTTGTTTATCTACCTTTCCACAAATTTAGCAAAACAAAAAGTCTTGCTAAGAAGTTTCTCTCCTTAGATATGGCCATTGGTGTCTGCAGTGTAGAAAGGGTACTATCTTGATGTTCTATATATCTTTTCCTCCACAGAATCTTCAGTAATTAAAGAGCATTTCTTAGGCTTCTTGGAAGCAAGGAAAGAATAGATTATCCTGTGAATTAAGCAGTTTTCAGCCCATATAAAGGGAAATTGACCAATATTTTTATTTTTTCACCAAAAGACGAGAGTTAAACCAGCATGGTACAAGAAAAGCAAGTCAAATTGAATCTAACAGAATGATAGACATGGATTGTATCCAGAGACCTAAGAAAAAAGTAATAAAGGGAAATTTAAATCAAAACCAAAATAAATAAAAGAGACCAAAAAGTAAAAATCCAGAAAGATTCAGATGAAATAAATTAGAAATAAAATTCACAGAGATGGTATCAGCCAACAGAGAGAGAAATATTTAGAGTGTAAAAATAAAAATTCATTAAGCAGTAGTCCATAGAAGCAAAGTCAAAGAAGCTAATTTAACTGTCTTTCTACCCATTGTGGGAAAAATATGCAAAAGATTACGTTTTTGTCATAACAATGTTTGGTTGTTACTTCTGGCAGACATTCAAGCCTGCAGATTCTCTTTGCTTTCTTTCACTGTGAGTTCAGGTATATAGGTCATCAGAAGGGTACCTCATGCCCACAGCTAACCTTGTTAATTTCCTGCATTCTTGGGGACTTGACTACAGAAGCATGTGGAGCAGAGAGAATAACTCTCAGATTACTTTGGAAGAGTTATCAGTACGCAAGAAGGCCATCCTTCATCTATTTTAAAGTTCAGTACACCAAAATTTGATATTCATAGTTGACTGTTGAAAGGATTTGCACTATAAATACATGCAGAAATGCAGTCTGTACTTGTTAATAGCAGGTTTCTATTATATGACTCCCAATGTATATAAAGTAGATTCTCTGTATTACTCAGAGCAATGGGATTAAAACTGTGGATAATGATGAAACTAAATGAGAAGCTCTCCAAGCTGTTATTCTCAATTCCTCTTATATCTTTTTCATATGTGAGACTTATAATGAGATTTCATTGGTAAAAGAATTTTCATTTTTTCCATAATTTCCATTATGCTGTGCTAGCACCTTCAAAACAATAATTAAAATGTAGTAGGAAATTGATTAATATTTGCAATAAATTATCTATAACTATTCCCTTGCTTTCAGTTAATGAGAAGGCATTCTTTGTTTTCTTTAGAAACTATGAGTATTGGACCATATGCCACTCTTTTTTTTGTTTCCTCCTTTTCTCTCTTCCTCTCATCAAGAGTTTTCAAATGATAAAAGTAAATATTAATAAATAATTTTCTAATACCAAGAAATGTAAAGCTAAAAGACTACCCTCGTTTTCATGGAACTTGTATTTCAATAGAGATGACTACTCAATACAATTAATTGCATGAAATCGTGTCTAGCTATAAACTGAAATATGATCTCTATAGAAAAGAAATAGTATCCTAAAAATGCAAATAACTAAGAAAGAGAAGACAGGTACTGTTCTTTGGGAAGATTTCATCAAGAAATTGATGATTGATATAGGAACTATAGGATGTTTGGAAATCATTACGACAAAAAATTGGAGTTCATCAAAGAAGAAAGATGCAGTGGCATGGCTAGGGTTAAATGTTACTGTCCACAGTTTAGTGTAATTTTGCCGTCTTTAACTGCCTACTACCCACCGTACTAAAATGTACAAACATTTGTGAGGCTTTTTGCACCTTAACAGATTGTTGCCCAGGATTATAGGAATCCCTCTGGCTCTTCCCTTTACCAAATTCTTGGTAATAAAACTAGAAAGCCAGTGAGTTTAAAGTAGAAAAATTGAGAAGTATCTTGGGTGATATGAGACTGGAGAAAGCAGGTGAGACAATGCAGGAACTTGTTTACCATGTAAAGAGCTTTGGTTTTCATTCCAAGAATATTCTACAGTCATTCTACAAATATTTATTGACTGCCTACTGTGGGCCTTGTTTCAGGCATTTGTAGATATATATGAGCAAAGACAATAAATAAGTAAATGATGCTATATGTTTGCAGGTGAAAATACTGTGCAAATGTAGATGAGGATAACGAGTCAGGAGTCTGTGGAGTGGGGGCAGTGGTGAGCTTGCTCACACTCTCTGCTTTGCCTTGTAAGGATACATTTCTTTTTACAAAATCGAAAATAAACTGGATGGGAGACTTTTGCAATAGTCTAGGCCAGAGGAAACCTCTTGGCCTGTTAGTGGTGGTAAAAATAATAAGAAGTGAATAGATTTGAGAAACATACAGCAGGTAAAATTGCCAGACTCCACAATGCATTTGATACGAAGGATGACATAAAAGAGGAGTATCAAGAGTGTTTCCTTCAGTGCAGAATCAATCAGTGGCAGTTCTGTTTTTGAGATAGGGAACACTGGAGAAGGCTAGATTGGTTACTTTTTTGCAGCTGGTAGTAATCAGGAAAACCTTGAATGAATTCCTTAGTAACCATGACTTATGACATGGTATGACCCGAATTATTATCAATAAATTTTTTTTCTTTCATCTTTCTCTAGATTCATTGGTTGGTTGCAAGTAATTTTTTTTAAAAGTGGTTTTGATTAAGCTAGAGTTAGTAATAAATTATGATAGAAGAACAAAGTTGGAAAACTGATGTTATCTGCTTTCAAGACTTACTATAAAGCTACAGTAATCAAGACAGTGTGGTCTTGGCAAAAGAATAGACAAGTAGATCAATAGAACAGAATAGAGAATCTAGAAATAGACCCCCATAAATACGGTCAACTGATCTTTTACGAAGGAGCAAAGGCAACACCATGGAGCAAAGACAGTCTCTTCAACAAGGTGCTGGAACATCTGGAAACTCACATAAAAAAATGAATCTAGATGAAGATCTATGCCCTTCCCAAAAATTAACTCAAAGTGGAACATAGACCTAAATTCAAAACTTTAAAACTCATAGAGGATAATATAGAAGAGAACCTAGAGTACCCTGGTTACAGTGATGACTTTTAGGTACAACACCAAAGACGCGATCCATGAAAGCGATATTTGATAAGCTCAGCTTCATTAAACTTCTGCCCTGCAAAAGACTATAAAAAAAGAATGAGAAGATAAGCTACTCATCGCAAGACTGGGAGAAAATATTTCCAAAAGACGTATCTGATAAAAGACTGTTATCCAAAATATACAAAGAACTCTTAAAACTCAATAGTAAGCAAACAAACAACCTAATTTTAAAAATGGACCAAAGACCTTAACAAAGACCTCACCAAAGAAGATAGATAGATGGCAAATAAGCATATGAAAAGATGTTTCACGTCATTTCATAAAAGAAATGCAAGTTAAAATAAGAATTAGACACTACTACACACCTATTAGAAAGGCCAAAATCTGGGACATTGACAGCACTAAATGCTGGAGAAGATGCAGAGTAATGGAACTCTCATACATTGCTGGTGAGAATGCAAAACGGTACTGCGCTTTGGACAACTATTTGGAGGCTTGTTATAAGAGCTAAACAAACTCTTCCCATACGTGATCCAGCAATCAGGCTTCTTGGTATTTAACCCAAAGGAATCGAAAACTTACGTCCACACAAAAACCTGTCAATGGATGTTTAAAGCAACTTTATTCTTAATTGCCAAAACTTGGGAGCAATCAAGATGTCCTTCAGTAGGAGAATGGATAAATAAACTGTGGTATATCCGGACAATGAGATATCATTCAGCACCAAAAACAAATAAGCTATCAAGTCATAAAAAGACGTGGATGAACCTTAAATGCATATTACTAAGTCAAAGAAGCCAACCTGAAAAGGCTACAGACTGATACATACAATTCCAACTATATGACATTCTGGAAAAGACAAAACTATGGAGACAATAAAAAGTTCAGTGATCACCAGGGCAGGGATATGGTGGGGAAGACTAATAGGCAGGGCACAGAGAATTTTTAGGGCAGTGAAAATACTCTGCATGATATGCAATGGTAAATACATGTTATCATACATTTGTCCAAACCCATAGGATGCACAATACCAAGAGTGAATCCTAAGGTAAACTGCAGACTTGGGGTGATTAAGATATGTCAACGTAGCTTCATCCTTGGTAAAAAAAAATTTACAATTCTGGTGAGTGATAGTGATAATGGGAAAAGCTATGCTTATGTGGGGACAGGGAATATATGAAAATCTCTTTACCTCCCTATCAATTTTGTTGTAAACCTAAAACTGCTCTCAAAAAAAATAAAATCTTAAAAATCTTAAATAAAATCTTAATGTCATAGAAGTCTCTTCACTTAAATCTAATCGATTAGCACAAATTACTATGCTTGCATTATAGAAGTTTACAATCAAAATTGGCATATTAGCTTTCTAGAGTGTCTTGTTATTGTAATGTAAGTACCTGACATTAAGTTTTTGGTTGTCAAGGCATCCACTTCAAAGACACTCACCTTCCAATACTATGTTAAATAAGAGTGGTGACAGTGGGCATCCTTGTCTGGTTCCTGTTCTTAGAGGGATAGCTTTCAGTTTTTCTCCATTGAGAATATTTACTGTGGGTTTGTCATATATGGCCTTTATTATGCTGAAGTATTTTCCTTCTATACCCAATTTATTTAGAGTTTTTATCATAAATGGATGCTGTATCTTGTCAAATGCTTTCTCTGCATCTATTGAGATGATCATGTGATTTTTATTCTTCATTTTGTTAATGTGGTGTATCACGTTGATAGATCTGCGGATGCTGAACCATCCCTGCATCCCTGGAATGAAACCCACTTGATCATGATGTATGATCTTTTGAATGTATTGTTGTAGTCGATTTGCTAGTATTTTGTTGGGGATTTTTGCATCGATGTTCATCAGTGATATTGGCCTGTAATTTTCTTTGTTTGTGTTGTCCTTGTCTGGTTTTGGTATCAGGATAATGTTTGCTTCATAGAAGGAGTTAGGAAGCCTCCCCTCCTCTTCAATTTTTTGGAAGATTTTGAGAAGGATAGGTATTAAGTCTTCTTTGAATGTTTGGTAGAATTCACCAGGGAAGCCATCTGGTCCTGGACTTTTATTTTTCGGGAGATTTTTAATTGCTGTTTCGATCTCCTTACTGGTGATCGGTCTATTCAAATTTTCTACATCTTCTTGGTCCAGTTTTGGAAGGTTGTATGTTTCTAAGAATTTATCCATTTCTTCTAGATTATCCAATTTGTTGGCATATAGCTTTTCATAGTATTCTCTTATCTTTTGTATTTCTGAGGTGTTCGTTGTAATCTCTCCTCTTTCGTTTCTGATTTTATTTATTTGAGCCTTCTCTCTTTTTTCTTGGTGAGTCTAGCTAAGGGTTTGTCAATTGTGTTTATCTTTTTGAAGAACCAGCTCTTGGTTTCATTAATTTTTTTCTATTGTTTTTTTAGTCTCTATTTCGTTTATTTCTGCTCTGATTTTTATTATTTCCTTCCTTCTGCTGATTTTGGGCTTCGTTTGTTGTTCTTTTTCCAGTACCCTTAGGTGCACTTTTCGATTGTCTATTTGGGATTTTTCTTCTTTGTTGAGGTAGGCCTGAACTGATATAAACTTCCCTCGTAGAACCACTTTTGCTGTATCCCACAGATTTTGGCATGTCGTCTTTTCATTTTCATTTGTCTCCAGGGATTTTTTAATTTCTTCTTTGATTTCTTCATTGACCCAATCCTTGTTCAGTTGCATTTTGTTCAATCTCCACATTTTTGTGGCTTTTCTGGTTTTCTTTCTGTAGTTGATTTCCAGTTTCATACCTTTGTGGTCAGAAAAGATGCATGGTATTATTTCGATCTTCTTAAATTTATTGAGACTTGTTTTGTGGCCTAATATGTGATCAATCCTGGAGAATGTTCCGTGGGCATTTGAAAAGAATGTGTATTCTTATTTAACATAGTATTGGAAGTCCTAGCCAGAGCAATCAGGCAAGAAAAAGAAATAAAAGGGATCCACATTGGAAAAGAAGAAGTGAAACTGTCACTCTTTGCAGACGACATGATTTTATATCTAGAAAACCCTAAAGAGTCCACTAAAAAACTTTTAGAAATAATAAAGGAATACCGTCAAGTTGCGGGATGCAAAATCAATGTACAAAAATTGGTTGTGTTTCTATACACTAACGACGAAGTAGCAGAAAGAGAAACTAAGAATACAATCCCATTTACAATTGCAACAAAAAGAATAAAATACCTAGGAATAAACTTAACGAAAGAGGTGAAAGATCTGTACACCAAAAACTATAAAACATTGTTGAAAGAAATCGAAGAAGACACAAAGAAATGGAAAGATATTCCGTGCTCTTGGATTGGAAGAATTAACATTGTTAAAATGTCCATACTTCCTAAAGCAATCTATAGATTCAATGCAATCCCTATCAAAGTTCCAAGAACATTTTTTAAAGAAATAGAACAAAGAATCCTAAAATTTATATGGAACAACAAAAGACCCCCAATAGCCAAAGGATTCCTGAGAAAAAAAGAACAAAGCTGGAGGTATCACACTCCCCGATTTCAAATTATACTACAAAGCCATAGCAACCAAAACAGCATGGTACTGGCACAAAAACAGACACACAGATCAATGGAACAAAATTGAGAGCCCAGAAGTAAACCTACGCGTTTATGGACAGCTAATCTTTGACAAGGGAGCCAAGAGCATACGATGGAGAAAGGAGAGTCTCTTCAATAAATGGTGTTGGGAAAACTGGACAGCCACATGCAAAAGAATGAAAGTAGACCATTCCCTTACACCATGCACAAAAATCAACTCAAAATGGATTAAAGACTTGAATGTAAGACCCGAAACCATGAGACTTCTAGAAGAAAACATAGGCAGTATGCTGTATGACATTGGTCTGAGCAGCATATTTTTAAGTCCCATGTCTGACTGGGCAAGGAAAACAAAAGGAAAAATGAACAAATGGGACTACATCAAACTAAAAAGTTTCTGCACAGCAAAGGAAACCATCAACAAAACGAAAAGACAACCTAACAATTTGGAGAAGATATTTGCAAACCATATATCAGATAAGGGGTTAATATCCAAAATATACAAAGAACTCATACAGCTCAACAACAAAAAAACCAACAATCCAGTTTGAAAATGGGCAAAAGATCTGAACAGAGATTTCTCCAGAGAAGATATACAGATGGCCAACAGGCATATGAAAAGATGTTCAACATCATTAGCTATCAGGGAAATGCAAATCAAAACTACAATGATGTATCACCTCACTCTGGTCAGAATGGCTATAATTAACAAGACAGGAAACAACAAATGTTGGAGAGGGTGTGGAGAGAAAGGAACACTTGTTCACTGCTGGTGGCAGTGCAAACTGGTGCAGCCACTATGGAAAGCAGTTCAGAGTATCCTCAGAATATTAAGGATAGATCTACCATATGATCCAGCTATTCCACTGCTGGGTATTTATCCAAAGAACTTGAAAACATAAATGCATAAAGATACTTGCACCCCTATGTTCATTGCGGCATTATACACAATAGCCAAGACCCGGAAGCAACCTAGGTGCCCATCAAGGGACGAATGGATAAAGAAGATGTGGTATTTATACACAATGGACTACTACTCAGCCATAAGAAATGACAAAATCCAGCCATTTGTGACAACATGGATGGACCTTGAGGGTATTATGCTGAGTGAAATAAGTCAGAGGGACAAAGACAAATACCATATGATCTCACTCATAAGTAGAAGATAAAAACGACAAAAAAAAAACACCACATAGCATTGGAGATTGGACTGGTGGTTACCATTGGGGAAGGGGGTAGGGGGGAGGGCAAAAGGGGTGATTAGGGTCACATGTGAGGGGATGCACTATAATTAGTGTTCGGGTTGTGAACATGATGTAATGTATCCAGAATTTGAAATATGATGTACATCCGAAAAAAATAAATATTAAAAAAATAAATAAATAAAAAAAAATAAAGTCAGCTTTTAAAGAATAAATGAACTTGGTAAGAAAAAAAAAAAAGACACCCACCTTGAGTAAACACAGCGCTAGCTATACAACTAGATAAAGAGCCAGGCCACCCCATCCATGAATGTCCCTTATTTTAGAGAGCTCTGGTTGACTTAGATGACTATTTGACTGACCACTTACTTTTCCCTTCCCACACTTTACTTCCCACTCTTATGTTTTAAATTCACCAATAAAGAGTGGGCCCACAAAACCCTGGGCACCCCTCCTTGGCCCCAATAAAGCTAGAACCCCAGACTGAGTGCTTTCTTTCCCTCTGTCCCTGACCTGCTGTGTGGCCTTGAGTGTGCCATGGACCCTCCAGGACCTGAGTAATAAACATTATCTTTCCAAAATTCCGTGATGGTTATTGCTGACATGTGTCTTGCAGCCATAATAAGAACCACAAGTGCTGTTGAAAGACAACATTGGCTCCAGTTGGGGAAATATCTGTGAGGGCTTGCCACAAATAGTATGGGCCCAATTAAGTTCCCCCAGGCATATCTAGCTGATAGTATCACTATCCATAAGCAATTATTACAATTATTTATTCAATAAACTTTATTAAGCATCTGCAGCACATATTGATGGATTATAGTAAGAGAAATCAAACTTGTTTATGGGCCTCAGTATTTACCTATCCTTGAATTCTGAGAATTGCCAAAAGGGCCAGGGAGTTTGTCTGACACACGTCTTTTGATGCTGCTTGCCACAGCGCTGGGTCCTAGCTGCTGCTCTTACAAACCTCTTGACATTTGTCCACTGTCACTAGGGCTCCCTCACATTGATTCTGTCAGGATCTCAGTCATAACCTGTTTCTCATATAAAAGAAAACTTTTGCACTGGACAAAGACAGACATATTTTATTCAGACTACTGCAGTAGGAGAGAGAGACTTCAGTGTAAACTGGGCTCAACTCCACTGAAACAAGAGGCAGGAGGCTTTTTCAATGCTGAACTACGCTAAAGGAAAAGTACTGAAAGATGTTGGGAGGGAGGAATTGGTCCGGGTGATTAGGCCATCTGTGTTTGCTAATTGACACTTATCCAAAGAAGAGACACAAACTTCTCATATCTTTATGACAGAAGGTAGTTTTGCAAATTGGAGCCCCATCAAATTTAGGTTCTCATCCTCCCACAGGAAATAAGAGATAGGGGAACCATCTCTCTAGATGTTTGCATTTCAAAGAGATGGCTCCCAGGTTTTTCAGGGAGCATTGCTGATTTGTAGGAGATTTTCATCTCAAAGGGGCAGAGAAAGGGTTTGTAATTGTAAGTTTTCAAAAGTAAACACGCTAAGAAAAGGGAGGTCAGTGGTATATAGTTTTGACTGGAACGAACAGAAAATTCTTTTGACAGCATTGAGCATTCTCAAACAGTTCATTTTAAGAGGTTTGGAATCATCCTAGGAACATAGTCTTGGACTGAAGAAGTCAGACTGGTGTTTGGTCAAGTCTCACAGAATTATTTGCACCAAGAGTTTTGCAGTTCTCATATAATTCTTCCCCTTAAAATTGATTATACCCATCCACCATATTGGTGACTCTCTTATCCCACTTAACACTTGATGCTGTGATGAATCTTGAATCTCAGACATTCTTTGGGGAATCTTCTGTCTACTT
This sequence comes from Equus quagga, assembly GCF_021613505.1. Taxonomy (NCBI): domain Eukaryota; kingdom Metazoa; phylum Chordata; class Mammalia; order Perissodactyla; family Equidae; genus Equus; species Equus quagga. The sequence goes on from NC_060287.1 coordinate 24,767,464, forward strand.
ATACAGCCTGTAATGCCTGAGGTACCCTTCCGCTACAGGTCAGATTTCACAGAGATTATATGGATTTCTAGGGGCATACCTGTAAAACGGACTCACGTACAGACTCTCAATATATACACCTTCAAGCCGCTGTTTTTGTTCTACATGTGAGATTTTTTCATCTGTCTTATTTCCAGGTTCTTCCTCATTTTTTCTCAGGGAATTGCATATTCTTTTCCTCCTTCGTACTGTCTTCCATTCAATTTATTACCTTATTTCCGCCCAACAGATCAGTGTGTGTCAGAAGGCACCTCAATTTTGGAGAGAATTCACATCTCTTATGGGCTAAAAGTTTCCACCAGAAAACAAACAAACAAACAAAAATCAATGGATGATTCTATTGACATATTAGGGGAAGGTGATGTTATCTGATTATGCTCTTCATATGGTAGTCCATCTGAACCATAGCTTTAATTCAACCAGCATTCCCACCAGTATTTATTTCTGTGCTTGCAGAATTCACATTCTAGTGCAAAAATGGACCATTTTTTTAAAAGAATATGATGACTTTTGAGATTTTTGAATTTTCTAGTTGACTTTTTAATTAGTTTGAGAGCCATAAAACATTGTAAACTTTTCAGACAGAAGTGATAGTGGGATCCACTGCTGAAAGACTCCGCCAGGATCATTGACTCCTCCAGGATCTTTCAATTATCCATTTGGTTTTGATGCTGAATTCTCTCACCTGAGAAATGGGACTCTTTGTTAACTGTCTTAATTTATCAAATGAGACATGATGCCAGAAATAACACCAATTAAAATTTGCATCTTTATACATTTGAATTTTGACACTATCTCTTATTTAGGTGAACTTTGTTTAAATAGTTACTATTTAACATTCTTTATTCAGGACTTTGTCTTAGCAATGAAAATGCTAGTTGATAACTAAGCCCATATTCTGTAATAAGAAATGTAGCCTTTCACTAACTGTTTAAACTAAGTGTAAGCATATATAAACAAACTTCAGATACTGTAGTGTGTTTATGGTATTTAAATTCCATACCTTTCTCATATAAGAAACAATACTTCCTATGGTGTTGGAAAAAAATGTCTTATTCTGGTCTTACTGTAGGAAAATGATTTAGTGTGTATAGTTAAGAAGAATAAACTGCTCAGTCTAGCTTTTCTATCCCTATGACTTATATAGGCATTTGATGATTTTCAGTGTGCCCTTACAATAAAGTCTTTAAATGATGTCATTTGCTTATAAATCCAACATGAGAAACCTAAAAGTTGACTCTCAGCGTTTTCTTTGCTTTCTTCATTTTGTGGTTGATTCTGATCTACATAAATTCCCTGAAATGAGTCAGGTTCCTTCCAAATAGTTCAGCATTCCAAGCACTTCATATAGGGTGCACAAAACTTGTTCTTTGCTCATTTCCACTGCCAATGTGCTTTGTTATAAAAATGAACTATGGGGTTTTTTTTGCCAGTAATAATATATTTGCAATAAAGGTTATATTGCAAATTTCACCAGGTTTCACAAAGAAAGTGATATATTTTTATTATCACGATTACTGTTTCTCTAAAGAAATATATGTAAGAAAATTGTGTAGGACAAAGTTTTTAAAATATAAATTGTATGTGCAGATAGTTGCAAGTGATATTCAGCAAAAGCTTGTAACAATATTTCAGTTTCATTCACCTACTTAGTGTGTATAACAGAGTCAATCGTAATGAAAAAAACCACCCCAAAACACAACCACAGCTTCATTTTTCTTGTCCTCTCTGTAATGGAGGCTCCAAGTTGACACAGATGGTAATAATAAGAAGGCAAGTCTTGAAAGCTGCCAACTGCGTCATCCTGAACTCTTTCAACACACCTCATCTGAAACGATAACTATAATTCCTGTCCTATGTTGTACTCTGCTGAAGTGCCACACATCTTTTAAAAGTATTAAGGAAACCATTCAGAGAGCGTTATTGGAAAATAAGAGAGGGCAAATATTCTGGTCAACCAAATAATGAGTTTTAATACTTCCCAGCAGTTACCTAAAATCCCAGCTGAATTCAAAGACTTCAAGAGAAGGTAAAGGGCAGAAAGACTTGACGGCAGTCAAGACTTGATGGGGGAAGGGCCAGGGGAGAGAACTACCATGTTCCATTCAGTGTTATCTCCTGCCAATTTATCTGAAGTATTTTATTATGTATAAATTCACTCAAGCATTCATGAAAGCCCTCAGTATTGGAGATGAAAATCTTTTAGGAGAAACCTCTATGTAAAACTCTGTGTGGATTAGGCAACCACATATTGTGCAATATCTAATTGGCCAAGTAAAATTCTACCCTACTTTATCTCACCTAGATCATGATAAAAAAATAGTAACTAGTGGTAGCACTTTAAAATGAAATCAATCAATAAATATTTCATATCTTTTTGCATAATAAAATCCTTAAATTGTCTTGTCAAGCACTATATTTACGTATGTAACTTTTTTTGCTATATACTGTAAACTGGCAAAAATAATGCTCATTTTTGTGCCCTAGACTGAGTCACGTTTACATAACTCCAATGGTAAAGTAAAAACCTACAGCTTGCCACCATAAACTTATGTAAGCAATTTATGTAATTCTTTTTTAATTAAAAATATCAGAAAATACAAAACAAAGTAGCATTTATTATTTATTACTATTTTTATCAGTCTTTTATCAGTAAGCAGAATCCAGTTCAGATAGTTCAAGAAGCTTTACCAGGGTAAGGAAATGGACAATGGATATTGAGGCACCCAGAGATTAGCAGCAGTGGAAAGTCAATTCCACCTCATCGGCTGCAGGGCAAAGGAAGGTAACAGCACTACGGGAGCTGAGGAGAGACAGAGCGCGGAAGCTGGAGTCATGGAAGGTAGCAAACACTACGAGATACTACTGCCAAACAGGGGCCAGCCGGGTGGCATAGTGGTTAAGTTCACGTGCTCCACTTTGAGCAGCCCAGGGTTTGCAGGTTTGGATCCTGGGTGGGGATCTACACACCGCTCATTGGGCCATGCTCTGGTGGCGTCCCATACACAAAATAGAGGAAGATCAGCACAGATGTTAGCTCAGGAACAATCTTCCTCACACACACACACAGACAAAATACTGCCAAACATAGGAAATGGGAACAAATACCCCAACTATCCCTCTTGCCTTGTGATTTCCCTGCCAGTGTTTCCCATTGGCTGAACCCAGCAATCCAAAGCTAGACAGTAAGGAAGCTGAGGTATCATAGTCCAAGGGATCAGCCTCCCAGTCCAGAAAGAAGAGCGTGGAAAGACACAGGGCAAAATAAGAAACCCAGCACATTCATATTCCTGCACAAAGAATTGACCACAAGGAATTAACATCTAGTGATATTTGCTTTTGGTTATTTTTTAAATAAGTATCACTCTATTATTTTTGTGTATAAATTACATATCAATTTTAAGGAATTCAAAAAATGTATAATCACAAAAAAGAAAATAAACCATCACTCTAAATCTTCCCACACTGAAATAAACATAAACTATGAGTGAGACTCATTTCAGATATTTCTCTAGGTATATATACAGATATTTAGAAAAACAAAAACAATACAGAGACAGAAACCTTTATTTTTAAGAAAAGGGGATCACACTCTTAAAGCATTACAGAAAAATTATTAAATTTAATTTCATTTTTATTTTTAAGAATGAAAACATTGAAAATGAAACAAACGCATTGTCGGAATTCAAATAAATGTTTCCTTGTCACAGTGCTATTGTATATTTAAAAATAAACTGAAGTAAAGAAAATATTTTAACAACAGATTTGCATTTTAAGAAATCTATTAACCCCCTACTATAAATGAGGAAAATGTTAGCATGTCATATATTTCAATCCTTCCTCTACCTACATCCCAACATTTGCAAGGTATTTTATTATATTTACACTGTTCATGGTTATTTTTTATATTATTAGGTTTTTCAAGGACGTTTTGTTCTATTTTTAAGAGCAATAGATTTTCATCAGTGGTGACTTATAAGGCTTTCTATACTTGAATTAATCATTCCATTCAAATCTGATACTGTATAAATTCTTGGTTCTTTCATGTTTTCAGATGTTTCCATGCTCGATTTATACTTGAAAGATATTTTAGCTGACTATAAAATTATTGGGTCACAGTCCTTTGCCTTTTGAACTTTTGGACATTGCTCCATTGTCTTTAGGTACAAAATATTTCTGCAGAGAAAGTATGAGACTTATCTGATTTTTCTTCCTTGTTTGTATTTTCTTTCCCTGCTCTAGATGTCTGCTGTAGATTTCTTTACCTTGAAGCTTAACACTCTGAATAAGTTCTATCTTGATGTTGAATAAGCTGAATTAAAAATTCCTGGTACACTCTACACAGATTTTTCTTCATTTCCTATTTTTTCATATAGAGTTAAGAGATGCCCCAAAGAAATCATTCTGCCTACGGAAGTAGGCCTCACGTTTCTCAAAAATCAGTTGAACGTTTCAAGAAAGTCTATGAACCTGAAATTGTCAAGAAAGTTAAAAGGCTGAAATCAACAAAGGGCTTACATAAAACAAATAAATAAACAAAAAAAAACTATAAACAAATAACGCTTTTGACTTATGTTCCAGTCCAAAAGGTAATGAGTTACTGTCATTGTTTGGGTTCGATGATGAAATATTTCCTGGTAGCAGAACAAAAGAAAATGTGGCTTAAGAAGCAGAAGTGGCTCAATAAAAGGCAAACTCAGAATAAGCCATCTACAGTTAAACTTGCTTTCTTTTTATAGGGTCTTTAGGTCAGGAAAAATGTGGAATACGTCTTGTTTTGGAACTTCGGTAAATTACGTCTCATATTTTGAGCTTCAGGATGCAGAGTGCAGGTTGAATGATATGCAATTTGGTAAATTAGTATCCAGTTTAATGATCATATTTAAATATTAATTATTTATGAATTTATTTGAACCTGGAAGAGGATTTCTTATAGGAAATGGAAGCTAAGTTGCAACTTTCTGTTGGAAGGGACCAGGTCCATCTTGTTCAGGCATATCCCCTGTGACTGGCGCTTTGCTCAACTCACAATCATTGTATGCAAAGTATTTGTTCAATATATGAGTGCTCAAAGTATACAAGAATATTCCAAAGGATTCAGCCCTATATTACTTAAGATTTCATTTCACTGACTTAGATGAAGACCTCGTGTACATGTTTGTCAAGTGTATGGATGATCCCAAATCATAAGGGAATGCCTGTCAGTTGGATGACCAAGTTGGAATGCAACAACGTCTCAGAAAACTACAGCAATACAATGATACTCGCAAAAGAAAATTACATAGAGGCATCTGGATCTCCATAACCAATTTCAAAGGTATAGAGAAAGACAATATAAAAGATTAGTAGGATAGATGAGAAAGTCTCAGAAGTTATACTTGGCAGTAATTTCAATATAGTATGGACAACGTGGTCTGACTTTTTGAGAAAAAATAATAGAATCTAAAGTAAATTGATGGTCCACTCATTTCTCCTCTTATGATGTTAGAAATATTAGTTCTAGGTACCACATCTCCCAGGAGGTATAGGCCTTTTGAATCATGTTCAGAAGAAAACGATCAGGGGGATTAAAGGAAATCTGATACCAACGATAAACTATAGTTCAAAGAACTGAGGATTTTGCATTAGGTAACTCTTTTGAGCAATGCCAAATATCTCAAAATGTATGAAAAAGTGTCTTGTAAAAAGATATTATATGTGTCCTCTAGAGCCTCAAGGGATCCTTCTGATCTAAGACAAATGGTCTGAAATTATTAACAGAAATTTAAAAATCAGAGGGACCTAAAGATGAGAAACATGATATGGACTGCCTTGGATGGTAGTAAATTTCTCATCAATGGAAATGTTCAAAAGAGACAGAATAACCCTTTGAAGATGATTAGAATAAAGTTATCCAAAAACTGGATAAATAATAGAATCAATAATTTTAAAGTCCTTTCTAAACACTAAGATTATTTCACTATGCTAACACCTTTTTTACTTCTTTTTTCCTTTTTTTTAAGAAAGTGAAAAAATAATTTAACCTAGACTACTTAGGTTTGAATCTGTTTCTACTGCTTACTAGTTGAGCCAAGTTGAGCAAATTATTTAAGTTGTTGGTGCTTTAGTTTCTTCATCTCTAAAATGAGAATAAATAGGTTTGAAAGAATCACATGAATTAATATATGGAAGTTACAGTGAATGGCATAGAGCAAACATGCATACTCAACAAAACAATTATCCATATTTTGAGAAAAATTCAACTCTTTGGCACTGCTGTTCAAACTATGCCCCTACAGAAACCTAGATTGTCAATGAAAGTATGGAAGGACAAAGAGTAGCAACCCAGATCACCTGACTTGGACCACACCAGCCGCATTTTTTTTCTATTAAGATTATGATAGTTAACAACCTTGTGAAATTACAGTGGTACATTATTATTAGTCATGTTGTAGGTACACCACTTCACCCTTAGTGCCCTCCCCCCACCCCCCCTTACCCCTGGTAACCACCGATCAGTTCTCTTTGTCTATATGTTAACTACCACCTATGAGTGGAGTCATACAGAGTTCGTCTTTCTCTGTCTGGCTTATTTCACTCAACATAATATCCTCAAGGTCTATCCATGTTATTATGAATGGGACGAATTTGTCCTTTTTGATGGCTGAATAGTATTCCATTGTATATATATACCATATCTTCTTCTTTTTTTTTTTTAAGCTTGGCACACACCTGGGCTAACAACTGTTGCCAATCTTTTGTGGGGTTTTTTTTTGTTTTTGGGGTTTTTTTTTTTCTGCTTTATCTCCCCAAACTCCCCTGTACATAGTTGTATATCTTAGTTGCAGGTCCTTCTAGTTGTGGGATGTGGGATGCTGCCTCATTGTGGCCTGATGAGTGGTGCCATGTCCGTGCCCAGGATCTGAACCCTGGACCGCCACAGCGGAGTGCCCGAACTTACCCACTCAGCCACGGAGCCAGCCTATACCATATCTTCTTTATCCAATCATCAGTTGCTGGGCACTTAGGTTGCTTCCATGTCTTGGCTATTGTGAATAATGCTGCGATGAACATAGGGGTGCATGGGACTTTTGGAATTGCTGATTTCAGGTTCTTAGGATAGATATCCAGTAGTGGGATGGCTGGGTCATAAGGTATTTCTATTTTTAACTTTTTGAGAAATCTCCATACTGTTTTCCATAGTGGCTGCACCAGTTTGCATTCCCACCAACAGTATATGAGGGTTCCTTTTTCTCCACAGCCTCTCCAACATTTGTCACTCTTGGTTTTGGATATTTTTGCCATTCTAACAGGTGTAAGGTGATATCTTAGTGTAGTTTTGATTTGCATTTCCCTGATGATGAGCATCTTTTCATTTGTCTATTCCAGCCTCACTTTTATACAGTATCTAGCAGTCACTGGCCTATGGTATGTGGCAAGAAATATTTGCAATAGAGTGAATACATACATAAGTTAATTAATGTAAGATTTCCATATAAGACAATTTTAAATCTGTCCTCTAAAGCACTTTCTTTAAAAAAACCACTAATCTTAGCTACATGGTTTGTTCATCAAGACATATCATCAAGATATCCATTGATAATCATTAATAAATAAGATACTCATTATTACACAAATAAGATATATTAACACATATAATATTTATGTAAGCAATGTTTTAATGTTTCCTTAACAACGTCAAATAAATATGTATTTTCAAAGTTTAACTAGGATAATTTCCTTTACATTTAATGTTAACAACTATAACTTAATTGGGGTTACTAAATACCCATCATTTTCTTTGAAATTCTCAAATCCACATCCTTGAAAAAGAAGTTTTCATTCTCATCTTGTGGATGAGAAAGTTGTCACTTTGATCACAGAACTAGTAAGTGATTGAACTGATATTCTATTATTAATGATGATCATAAGCTTTTGCCTTTTATTGAGGGCTGAAATAATGCTAGGCACTATAGAAAGAAAGCAAAAATGAAGTATCTTGAGCCTTTCTACAAAGATATGAGAAAAGTATTGGCTTAACCGTTATGGTTATCTTGCTTAAGGATGAGGGCAGTGAGATCTAGCAAAGCAGTGAAATAACCCAAGTTCGTGCTTGAGTCTAAAGATTCTGTATGGAATTCCCTTGATATATTCCATCTGCATTTCTGGATGATTGAAAACACCAAGTTTCGTCTCCATCATGTCGTATCTTATCTATATCCTATGAACAAATGCAGAAATTAGCCTATATGAGAAGCATGTTGCAAACTAGATGTACCTGATTCTGCTCTATATATTGATCCCCTGAACATTTTAGTTAGCCTCCCAATTATAACTTTCTGCTTGATAATTGCTAAGATAATTTTGTTTTTATGCAATTTCTCATCATTTGCACTAGCACTTATTCATTTTCTATAAATGATGTCAATGTAAACAGCAGTACAGAAGAGAAAATGGTCTCATTTAGTTTTAATATTCAGGAGGCAAATACATAGGCTGAAAAAGTTTTACAGGAAAAATATAACAATGAAGTACTCAAAAGTTTAATTGCCAACGTTGCCACTTTGCTAAAATGCTTTCTTTAGTTGCACTAATTATATATCTACCTTTATATTACATTATAGAAATGTTTTACTTTAAATCTCCAAAGTAGGGAGGAAAAAGAAAATTCCTAGTAACAACTAATTCATACAAATTTGCAAATGTGGAAATTTGCAAATTCATTTGAAAGACTTTTTTCAAAATTTGAATATGTTTAACCTCCTATTTTTTAATCTGTTATATGCTAATTACCAGGATAAGGAAGAGGTCAAGTTGCTAAGTATCCAGATGGTCAATGAGGACAATGAGGACAATGAGAAAATGAAAGTAACAATGAAGGCTTATTCTCTTACTGGATAGTGCGGGCAAGAGGAACAGAAAAAAGTGCCAGCTTCCTAATATTCCATGTTTCCCAAAGAAAAGCACCAGGTAAGTCAGTCAGATTACATGCAGCACAGGTTGGGGGAATTGTTCACTGCTGAGGAGCCCTGAACAAAAGTCTGCCATTTTATGGACCCCAGCCGAGTACAGGTAGTGAGAAGGGAAGGACTAAGAGTGAAAAGAGTAGCATGTCATAGGGGAGAAAAATGGCAGAATCAAGCTCCCTGAAAAGGAAGCCTTCAAAAGGAGACACCTATGCTAGGATACAGACATGCTTATGAGCATGGCTGACCTAGGAGTGAGGGAGGCTAAGTCTTTGACGGGAACTCTCTCTAGAGACTGTAATGTGTTAGCTGTGCACAGATTCTGTTATGCAGAGGGCAGCATTCACCCGTGAAGGCTCCAGGCAAAGCTTTTGTAATTGCCTGTGGTTGAGCCTGAAAGAGCACAGAAAGGATTTTAGCCTGGACTCAGACTCTTTACAAGATTTTGACATTTTTATAAATGAGAACAATAAACAGAAGTGACTACCTCTGTGGAACTGGAAAGCTATTTGTGCAGTGTGACTACACTTTGTGTAAATTCTAAGAGATAAAATATGATGCCAATGGAGGATATCATAGATCTAAAATACAACCTCATTTTAATCTTGAATAGAAAGGAGAACAAGATACAATATATAATATACTCCTTTCATCTGTACTTTTTTTTTCTAAAAGATAATATTATTATTTAGGTCAACTTTATTAAATAGGTAGAAATTTTTAGATTTTTGTTTTGTTTACAAAACTCTGTTACTGTTCTTCTGCATGAAAATTCATGGTTTATCTGCAAAGGAGTTCAAATTTAAGGGTCAAAAGCCTTGAACTCAACAGCAAATAAAATCTGGTTGAAGATAATGCCTTATCCATCAAAGGAGATGGCTAGGCACCACTGGGTTTCACTGATGACAATTAGCGAAGGAAAGAGTGAAACTGAATATATGATGGTCCCCTAGCCAGTGTCGTGGGAGTCGAGAGGGAGGGTCTCTAGATCCTTCTTGATTCCTCTCCTGAAATTTGCATCTTTGACCATCTTTCCCTCTTTGTAATTCCTGTCTTTTAGCCTTTATGTCAAAGATGGATCTCTCTTTCTGTCTCTCTCTTTATTTTTGCATTTAACTTTTATTTTTCTCAAAATAAGCACAGAGTTTAGAGTCAAATAGATCTACAAGCTGTATTTCTCTAAAAACTCCCAGCAATATCCCAAGCCAACCTCATTTTCTTTTTCCACTTTCAACCATATTAACTAATTTTTTGATACTTATCTCCGCAAGTCAAACAACATAACCTTCGCATTATCTGTTTATTTCCATTTTGGAAAGTGAGGGTTTATCTGTTTCTCAGCCCTCTGCTCAGCTCTCGTGTTGGGATTTCTCATCATTAGTATTCTACCAGTTACTTTAACATAAGTTTCAGCAGAGTAGAATCTTTTTCTGTTTTGCTCATTGATGTATCTAAAGCTACAATAACTGGCGCAGAGAACAATTTAATAATTTTTGAACTACTGAGTGAATCATGGAGATGTTATTCTTTTAATTCTCTCTCCTATGGGATCATCATCTTCATTGAGTGTGTCTTTCCCTTTCTTATTTTAATTTCTTGTTTGGCAGAGCACAACCCTTGGCACTTTGCAAGAACGAGTGTGTGGAAGGTTTTTGTTTTTCTTTTAGAAATTACGTATATGGGAATGCTTTTATTCTAAATTTAAACTGGAATGATTATTTAACCAGGTAGAGAATTCTAGGTTAGAAAGAATTTTCCCTAGAATTTTGAAGTTATCCATCTATTGTCTTTTAATGACTTCACTCTACTCTCACTTTTGGTGAGAATTTGGCAGGGCACAGAACTCTAGTTGGAAGTAAATTCCCACCAGTGGTTAGAAGGCATTGCTTCATTGTATTTTAGGTCTGATGTTTCTGTTGAAAGGCCAATGGCATTGGTTAACCTTGTATCTGTTTGTTCTTTCTCTATGGAAGCTATTAGTCTCTTCCATTTTTCCAGTATTCTGAAGTGACAAAATCTTTGGCTTAGTCTGCATCTATTTTCAACCATTATACTGGGTTCTTCATGCATCCTTTTAACCTGGACCTTTTTACCTGGTCTTCACTTCTTGGAAATTTTCTTCAGTTGTTTGAAAATCTCCTCTCATTACTTTCTTATTCTCTCTGAAAACCCAATTAATTGGATATTGTATCTTCTAGAATGACTGAACCTCTAAAATTCTAATTCATCCCTTTTGATGTTTAAACTCTTCAAATTAATACTGTATATTACCTGACAATTCCTCAACTTTATCTTCCAATTTTTCTATTGAGTGTTTCATTTCTACCATATATGAAATTTCTGAGAGTTCTGTTCTTCTCTGATGCTTTCAGCATCCTCTTCTTGTTTCATGATGCATTATGTTCCCTTATCTCTCTGAAGTTATTGAAGACGGCTGAAGAGCCACGTCTTAAAGAAGGCTTGCACAACTCCCTTAGGCAGATTAGTTGCTTTTTCTGCTGTGTTTCCAAAGATATGTGATTATATCCCTCTATCATGTTTGTTGTATAATAGTTTAGCCATTATTTAATATTATCATCCACAGTTTCCCAAGCTGGAAATCTTGGTGACATTTACATTATTTCTATATTAGTGGCCTTCACTAAAATATGAAAAGTTCAAACTCATAAGTTTCTTTAATTCTTTTTTTTTGGAATAAGGCATGAAAAAAATCAATACATAATGCATGCTTGCTTTTACTTTGTTTATAATTCTATCCTTAGAATTCAGCAAAGTATATGTGACACTGTATATGCTCAGGATATATCTCACAAGTAGACTGAGGAAACTTGAAAGTGATTTTTTTCGTATAAAACATTTCGGTGGCCCTAAATTTTCATGGATGGAATTTGTACATGGGGAGTAATTCACCTACCTACTTAGTAACAATATTTCTTTCACATTTACTCTTGTGTTATAGAGTAGTAAGTAAAAAAAAGAGTTAAAAAATTTCTTGTGAATTTAATCATCAAATTACGTAGTTCATCGTAAGTACATGCAAATCTAAGATAAAGAAATAAACAATTCCATAGGGACTAAAAGTCTGTATTCTCTTGTAACTACACTAATTAGCTCTCATAGCATGTGTTTATTGCTGGACATTGTTTTTCTCTGTAGACCCAGAGTCTAGAGTAGATAATTAGTGAGTGCAGCCAAGACTAAAAAAGTAATACGATAAAAGAAATACAATGAAAAAAAATCTCATCATATTTTCAACTGCAGATTGTGCAAATTACTCCTTTCCTAAATACAGTTTGTTACCCATCATTGTTGACAAATGAACTTTACATAGATTATGTAACTCATTGCCTAGAAGAATGTGTGAGTGTGTTTCTAGAAAATTATCACAAGTCTTTGGTGTTCCATTTAATTTGGGTCTATTTGTCTAATATTAAACTGCACAGTTATAAAGGGCCACACCAAACAATTACATGTCCATTATTTAACTCAGAGGTTTGGAAAATAGGAAGGAAAACAATGAAACCTTATACACACTTGAGTTACTTTTTATGCTTTCCTTAAAAAACATAAAAAATAAGAACAAATGGAATATCAACCTTAAATAAGTTAAAGGTGCTATAAATTTAATGTTATATTTCATTTCTTGAAATATATATGAAAGATAAAAAAGCAAGTCACACTTAAGCCAAGTCAATCCTCTTTAAAACCTCTCTTTTAAATTTTGGATAAAATGTCACTGGCTTTCTCTCAGTCTCCTCTTTCGCTTTCATTTTCCCTCTTCATCTATCCTGAGAACAGAAGATGCTACACAATAGATAACTCGAAACATTTATTGAGAATACACTTATTTCATCTGTTCAACTTCAGTCCAAAAACCCTCTTGGAGAAAAATTCTGCTCCAAACATTACCAAACAAAGAAGATTCAAGAGACCACCAAGCAATTTAAATATCTTATGAAATATCTAATTCTTAAAATCTCCCTTCGTATCTCTTGGGTCCATTATTTTTCAGAAGTCTGACCCTGAAGCTCTGATACTTGAACTCATTCTAGTAATTATGAAAGTATGGATTTAGCCTTTCCCATTGCAGTGGGAAATATAAGATATAGTTCTGCTCACATATGTCTGTCTATTCAACACCTGGTGACAATGTGTTGACTTCATACACACCTTGAAATTTGACATTTATTTAACTATTTATACCAACTGCATTTTAAAAAGTCAAGCATCTTGTCCACTACTTGTTCAGTTTGGAAATCATTGTGTACTTCACAAGAAATATGACTTAGGCTATGATATAGAGGGCTTTATTTAGGATCAGGAGAAATGTGTTTGTATTCCAGTGTCCATGTTCGCTTTTGGCCATCCTCCTTTTAGTCCAAATTTGCACAATAATCTCAAACCCAAATGTTCACTTTGATGCTGTCTCCACTCCTCTATGTTAATTCTTCTTTGTAACCGGCATCTGGGAATAAAGGAAAAGCAGCTGACAGTTTTAGGACTTTAGATGAGTAGATTTGTACTACCACTCTGGAAAAAGAATAGAAAGAAAAAGAAACATCATAAAAATAATTGATTCTAGAGAAAACAGTTTGATGTTTCAAATACAGTAAGAAAGCAGACATATTGTAAGCCTGAAAGCAAGTTGTTTTCTTAACGCATCCTACTAAGTGGCTGAGCTGTTAGTGGCAAAGGGATGTCCTGATGAGAGGCACACAGTCAAAAACCAACACTAGCAAACTGTTGCAGAGAGGCAGTGTGTGTGTGCTTGTATGCGCACGTGTGTTTGCATGTGCATGCACATATGTTCTAACGTGAATCCACTTGTGTTTGGACCTTTGAGAATGTCCTGACTGGGATTTTTGTTATTAAAACCTCATTTTCAAACCATACTTTCAGAAACAGGGAGCCCTGAGACCTTCCCCCTGGAAAGTCCCTCGGCCGTGTCTCAGTTGCTGAACCAACCTTCCAAAGGGCCACCGTCACTTTTCCAGGAAACAGCATCAGGTCAACAAATTCCTCGTTTGTGGTCTGTTTGTTTTCTCAGGTCTGGGTTTCCTTTGATCTTGGGTGAGTTCAAATTCATTTGGAATAAAATAAAAACAGTGCTCTGCTTCCCTACCTTTAATCAGTAATAGCCCTGACTATTTTAATTAGAAGCAAAAGAACAGTTCTGTGTCCACTCCAGGCTAGGGACACGCAGCCCTGCTGTGGCAGAGGTAGTTGGAGCCCAGGGTGGAAAGCAAGGGAATGTGAAATAACGTTTGGCCCTATTTCATTAGGAAAAAAGAGTAAGGTTTTGCTTCACTTTAAGTTACTGCACACCCTTTCCTCTTTATTTTTTGTCACTGCTCCTCCATTCTCCAGTTGCTCTGCCAGCTCTGCCTCTGTTCCCCAGTGGTGCTTCAAGCCCTGGACATTTTTCTACAGGAGAATACTGAATACAATCCTTCACTCAACTTACTGAGATAAGCATATGCCTTTGTCAAAAACTATATAAAAGCTGCATGGTAAAGATTGATACCCTTTATTCTTTAGTAGGAATCAAGATATTCACAACTTGCAAACCATCTTTCATGAATCCTTCACTTTTAATTTTCCTTATCATTTCTGTGCACGTGGACTACTATCATTTAGAGGTAGCAAATATTATTTTTATGAAACAGCTTGTTACCGAAACAATTTACTCAAAATATCAGATTTCACAAGCTCTATCAGTGATTTCAAAATGATGAACCCAGGTTTCCAAATTTGGGATATTTATACAACAAATATATATTGTTTTATCATGTGTATTTTGGTTCATATTATTTCCTGATTTTGTCTAGTGTTTCTTCCTCTCTTTCTTATGAATTATACATAAGTGAGAACCTAAGCCTCTTTTTTCACATACAATGATCCTATTTTCCTGAACAGAAGTCCTGGCTGAAAAGTATTAAAATTCAGATTCCAAAATTAGCCAGTGGTAGAGGATGGAAAGTTAACACGCCCATTTATTATACACTGTACAAAACGAATCAGGGAAAGATGCTGCATGATGTTTCCACTTGGTTTTGATCATTCTCTCTACTATGCTTAACGAACTGCTTTCAACTGGCATCTCTGATTCTAAGGAACATCTAGACACTTACTGCAGCTTAGTGTCCGTGTGGCACTACTAGTCAAGGAGTCAGAATATCTAGCTTGCAGTTACTGCTCTGCTCCTAACCTCCTATGTAAACAACTCTAGAATTTATTTTTTTCTTATCTATATGATAAAAATGTTGAAATGATTTCTAAAATTTAGAATAGTTATATAATTCTCATCTCAATGTAACTAACAGATGGGAGAATTTCCCCTCTTTTGTTGCAATATTTTTAAAATTTAGAATAGAGATTTTATCATCTCAACCACTGATTTCCTTTACCCCTTGTATCAGCATATTTAAACTATTCATAGATTGTACACAGGCCATGAAATTCAATAAGATATTATGTAAATGAGTCAAATTTATAACTTAGCAGAGGAGAAGAAGCCCAATTAAAAACTACCATGGTTAATAATTCATAAATGATAAAGAAATATTTTTATGCTGGCATATAGTTATGAGGGAGGGGTTATGAACTTTTGTTTATTTTTCCTCTGACCATTGGGATCTTTTTTTCCCCAGTTCAGTTACCCTTTATTAAATGTTTAGCTCTCTAAGCTCTTGTGTTTTTTACTAGTCTCAGCATTTTCTCACTTCTCTCATTTTTCAGGACAACTAGCTTTGGATTGGAATTTTATTCTCTAAAGTTGCTATAAAATCGCCACCAGCAACTAAAATTCAGCCAGCCAGCGTATTCCCCAAAATAATATAATTAGCACAAAAAGTCCCCAGATATTTTCATATGACCTTGCGTGAACAAAAAAAGTGGAATACTCTCTTCCTTTCTCTTTCAAGCAGAGGAATTAGTTCTGCTAATCAAGTGGACATAGATGAGATTCTTAGGAGAGAAAAACAGGGATATTTTTCTTTTACTTTTGTAAAATCAAGTATATAAGAATATGTCTCAAGTACCACAGTTAAGAAATTTTTTTTTTCCGTAAGGTCCACTGTAAAGGTATCTTAATTAGGACACTCATAGATGCCCAAGGAAGATACAACGCACTTGAGTTCTTGCTTCCCCACTGGGTGAGTGTTGCAAGCACACCATTCAGCTGTTTCAATCCATGTGGTAGTCAGACTTGCCAACCCTATCTTTGAAACAT
Organism: Equus quagga; assembly: GCF_021613505.1. Lineage (NCBI taxonomy): Eukaryota > Metazoa > Chordata > Mammalia > Perissodactyla > Equidae > Equus > Equus quagga. The sequence continues at coordinate 24,783,679 of NC_060287.1, forward strand.
TTCCCAGAAAAGAAGATAAAGGCTGTTTTTTGCCATTTATCTGTCCCTTGAAAGATCACTCTGCTGGCATGGTGAAGTGCGAGGTCAGTGGGGAAGCCTCTCTAGAAGTAAGACACATGCACTCTCTAGATCATACAGAACAGGAAATCGCCCCATAATGGGAAGGGAAAAGGATGGACTGTGGACAGGAACCTCTTGATTTCATCTGTTATCCTGGGATATATTTGAACTCTAATGAAGTAGAGAAAATCATATTTATCAGAATTTTTCTCAAGAGAGGTAGTCCTTGGGCATGGCAAAGAAGGCATGATTAGGCCAAAACAGAAGCTAAGTAAAGGATTGTCTGAGAAAGCTGGATCTAGATTACTTGCTTTTCTTGGTAGGATGTACAAGTTCATAGCAGGAAGTCAGTAGAGGAGTCTAAGAGTAACCAACAGGGCACTTCATCATCTTCATACGTCATCCACACAGCACTCAGCCCCTCCCCCAGGTAAATGTGGAGTCAGTAGCTTAAGAAGATTGGTTACATAAGCGGCAAATTATTGATCAGCTTGGGACACAGGAGACCTTCATCTGACCAGATGCAAGAGCTAGAGCTTCAGAGGCTGGCCCAGCAGCACAACAGTTAAGTTCACACATTCCACTTCGGCAGCCTGGGGTTCGCTGGTTTGGATCCCGGATGCAGAGCTACACACCACCTGTCAAGGCATGCTGTGGCAGCCATCCCACATATAAAGTAGAGGAAGGTGGGCATGGATGTTAGCTCAGAGCCGGTCTTCCTCAGCAAAAAAGAGGAGGATTGGCAGCAGATGTTAGCTCAAGGCCAGTCTTCCTGAGGAAAAAAAAAAAAGCTAGAGCTTCAGCTATTATGCATTAAATTTACTGACGACTCCTGACAAAATCAGGGAATCAAACTTTAGACTTTTCCCAAGCTTGTTTTCTTGACATACTGTTCTCTATTTGATTGATGTTTTGAATGAGAGTAAACATTAAAACTATTGCAGTAAACTACTTCACTGTTTTGTATCCTAGTGTTTCATATATGGAAGCACCAAATATTGTTAGCTTCTAAAGAGGTGTTTTGAAGGTAGTAGGATGGTGAGTGTGTGTGTGTGGGGGGGGGGGGGAGGGTGGATACGAGTGTGCATGTCGTTGATTTTATTATCTAATTCAGCAAGAGGATAAGCAATAGATATTTCGCTAATTCCAGACAGAGGTAATGTGGAAACATAAGCTTACCAATTTTTTAGTTCCCATATTTGTTACCCAGTATAGTGATTAGATTCACTGTTTTCAAGGCATTCTACAACAAGCCCATCTCTTACTGATTTTCTTTCCATATGTTCTATTGATCACTGAGAAAGAAGTGTTGAAGTCTCCAACTGTAAAAGTGGATCTCTGCGTTTCTCCTTTCAATTGTATCAGTTTGGGCGTTATGTAATTTGAAGCTCTATTGTTGGGTCATGTACAATTAAGATTTCTCTATCTTCTTGTTGAATTTACCCTTTTATTTTTATGTAATACCTCTCTTTGTTTCTGGTAAATTTCTCTGCTTTGAAGTTTACTTTGTCTGATATTCATTTAGTGACCTCAGTTTTCTTTTGATTAATGTTTCCATGATATATCTTTTTCCATCCTTGTACTTTTAACTTATTTATATCATTGTATTAAATGACTTTTTATAAGCAGAATATAGGTGGATCCTTTCTTTTTTTACCCACTCTGACAATCTTTGCATTTTAATTGATTTGTTTAGACCATTTACGTTTAATATAATTATTGCTAGTTAGAATTACACCTACCATTTTATTTTCTGTTTGCCTTCTCTTCCCTCTTCTTTTCATTCTTCTCTCTCTTCTTTCCTGGCTTCTTTGGCGTGAGCTGAACGTTTTTCAGTTGAACAGAGTTTGGGTTTGCTGTTGCTAGCTCTTCTACATTTATCTCATTCTTCACATACTTCTGGCAGAACTGTTGCCTTATGTTGGAAGTGGTGGCTGGAGTGCCAAAGACTTTTTTGTGTTATGTTTTTTATCTCAATGTTTGTGATCCATCCTCAACTTTCATCATCTCTGTATAGCTCCACTACAGAGGGGATCCCACTCCATGCTTTGCCCTCCCCAAGTAGTAGACTGCTTTTTGCCTGTTGTTAGATTATGGACTAGTGGTGGTGGCTGGCAAGGGTTTATTTTAGTCCAGGTTGAGCCTCTGCTAAGGCAGCTTCTGTGTGCCAAGTCTCAGGGGGAAAAAGATAGGGAGATTTTTCTCAGGATTCTTTCTCCATGTGTCTGCTAAACTATGCCCTTGATCTGTGCTGGTCTTTACTGGGTATTCTCTGATTCTATCCCATTGGAAGTAAACCTCTAATTGAGCATAGATATGGGATTCTGGTCCCAGGATATTTTTCATCCCCCCACCCTAGAGTGGAGGGATTTTTCTTCTGCCCTTTCCCCAGTGACAATGGATATTTGTTGTGCCCTTAAGGTGATGGGTTCTTGCTCCTCCTCCAGGAGCTGCAAGTTTTTGTTTCATAGGAGAAGAGTCTAGAGGAAGCAGATAGGGCTTGTATCTTCACCCAAGCAGCTAAAGATCATTTTCTGCAAGCTTGCACCAGTGAAAGGAGTTCTTTTTGTCTCCGGCCTTGTCTGCAGATTTTCTCTTGAGTTACTATGGGAGGTTTGCAGGAAAAAAAAAAGTTAGTAAGAGAGTATCTGGGCCCTTAGTTCTTTTGGCCTTTCATGGAGAATAGTTCACACTTGGCCTTTAATAATTTCCTAAAATTTAAGCTGGTTTTGTTTTTCTTATTTATTTTTATATCAGCTGCTAAGCAACCCTTCTTCCCCCAATGCTTTGATTCAGGTGAGCTTGTGCTTGTGTCCTGTCTCCTCTTGCTGGGTCATGTTTCTCTTTGAAATACAGGTAATTTGGTTGTATTGCAACTTCAGCTTTCTGATGGACTCAAGAAACGTTGTAATTTATTTACTTTATTTAACTTTATCTCACTGTTAGAAAAGGAACAGTGTTTCTTCCAGCTTTTACATCCCAGTCAGAAGCAAAAATCTCCTTCCTTTGGTCTGGCTCCAGCTAAAGGATCCAAGGATTAATGAGTTAATATGTAGCCAAAATGAACTAGGAAAATGAACTAGCAGTTAGTAGATTTCTGCTGATAATGCCTTTAATTTAAAGAAGTTAAATAATGTCGGAAAGGTCAGACATTGGGGTCAATCAGATTTCTAATCTGCACATTCAGTAAAATCAGATAATTAGCTGCCTACTCAAAATGTAGGAAGATAGTTGTTTAGTATCAGCCACTAAATAAAGAAAAGGCAGAGATGAGGTCCAATTCCAAATGAATTTGTCTATCATTTGAATGCGTTAGTAGACTAGAGAGACCTAATCATAGTTAGATATAAAGATACAGCACGTCCCCTCCTCCCACATACTTTCTCATCTTTTTTTTTTATTGTGAGATTGATTATATTTAGTGTTTTTCTTAATATTCCATGAATTCCTTCAAATTTATAATATTTTCTCCCTGAAATTTTTCAATCATCTTGAATTGTAACTGTTTTTAAGGGTTAGATAACAATAAAACTAGAATCCAAATGACTATGGTCTTAAAATGCAAAGAGAGAGGACATTGACGAATACAATTTTATTTCAGAGATGATCAGTCAATAACCCACCTCAACTGGTGTCAACACAAGCTTAGTTTAGTTTTTCATACTTTATGGATTTTGTATCAATAATATCGTCAAATTGTAAATTATCATATACAGTGTTTTTTATGTTCTTTGGACTGTGTTAGGCAAAAGAAAAAAAAATGCCCCAAGAAGTTTCATAAACCATTTTAACAATGTAGACAGAAATAAAATGATTTTATCCACTAATGCTTAGTTCGACAGAAAATTAAATTAAATTAACTAGAACATCCTATTCCCAGAGAAATCCAGTCAATAGCAGTTTTATAATAACAAGAATAGCTTAGAAATATTTATAAGGATTTTTTCTGAGAAGGTCACTTAGTTTTTACCACTGTAACTTAAGTTAGTCCTGCAAAATCCCTATGAAGTAGAGAAATGTTTAATCATTACTAATTGACAAAAGATATGAGTGGTTAATTATCGTCACAGGGTACTTTGGTAGAAAACTAAACATATTTCCTATTTGTTCATCGACATTTACACTTGAATTAATTTATAAAAGCATGTAATAAACAATCTAAGCCATTTCTATAACTTTTTAAGAAGTTCCAAGAATGCACAATGCATTTGTACTGTTATTGCTGGGGATTAACTAATTTAAAGGTAAGAAACAATCAAAGAACGATTGTATGAGAAACACTACTGTATAATTATACACACTTATCAAGGATTGATTCTTCTCTTAATCTTTGATAAACTTTATCTTAGAAAAGTACATCAAATACCTGGTCCTCATCTTTCTTCCTTCAAGCGCATCCTTAATTTCAGACTTAGATATAATATGCTTTCGTCCACAAACCCTTGATTCTTTGTTCATGAGACTGCCCTACTCTTTTTTCCTCCAGTCTAAATTCCTTACAAAATACTGAACTGATGTCTTTGCCTGTTTTTGTTTTGTTTTGAAACAGACAGAATACAAGATCTTTTGAATAGCTACCATGCTTATTCAGAAGTAGTACAGAGATGAGAAGTAATCTTTTTCAATGATTTACCAAAGCCTTTTTTCTTATTTGCAACTGCATAATATTATGTAGTGTTGACAACTGCTTTAAAGTTCTCCCTTCTTTGAGCAAAGGACAGAGTACTGAGTTTTTATTGACATAAAGAGAGAGTATTTCTTTCCATGCTTCCTATTCCTACAGCCTACTCATTAAGTCAGTTTATGTATGTTTTGTGCTTTCTAATAAATGACTCCCTGGTTCAGTGCAATATCATTGTGCCTGAAGCAAGAGGCTCCTCTCCCACATGTTGAACTCTGGGGGATATTGGCGGAGAAAGTAAAGGAATTTTAAATGCTCAATGAAAAAACTTACTGTGCTTCCAAGCTCTACTCTCTAATAGATCACACAGAGGCCCTTATATCTAGAAAGATTTCTAGTCTCCCAAATATTACAACAGAGAATGAGTAAGAAAAATTCCTTACTCTTTACTGAAACACTTCTGATAATAGGTGCCTCAGTGCCAATTTCATTTGTAGGCAGATTTAAATAATTTGGTCAATGTTTGACCCCCTATAATTGCCCTGTTTATGTTCTATGGCCTTACATAGACTAATTCTAATTCTGTGTTCTCATGAGAATTGTTTAAGGACAATGCTCATGACCTAGAGCGGAGATGTTTGTCTTCTCTGCCCACATCCCCTCTTTGAACTTTCTTTGTTTCCTTCATTCTTTGTAGCCTTGGTGAGACTGCTTGGGGGCATGGGATTGGGGTGACCAGATGTATACACTGTGTCCCTAGTATAGCCATGATTCTGGAGGTTGGCTCATGAACAAAGCAAGATTCTCCTTGGTGTTGGTTAAACAAGCCGAGTTTCCTTTTTAGCTTGAATTAATCTGAGTGGCATTTCTGTTCCTTCACTAACCATGAACAACTTGTTAATACACTTTGTCTAAATCATACTTTTTCTTTACTCTTCCCTCTGTAACAACTCTTTTTCCATCCTCAGTGTCAAGCCTATTCTGGACTTTTTACCATATGAGTGTTCTTTCTTTCAAAGCAATGCATTTTTTAAATGTTTCTCTTAAAATTAATTTCCAAGAAATGAGCCAAAATGTGCTACATGACCCATTCGGAATAGTGAGTACCAACACTTTTTGTTCTGAATGCTATCTTTCTACCAACAACACCTGAGCTGGCATTGCTTTCTTGGCATGCCATCACCTAATTTGTTTGCATTGAGTTTGTGATCAAGTAAACTTTTGGGAAGGCCTCACCAACCATCAGGAGGAGGAATGAGAGTGAAGTTAGGGTATTAAACCCCTGTACCTTCACAAGGTTGCCTCCAGGCTTAGGTCAGTACTCCCCTCAAAGACGCTTGTTCTCTGTAACGTCTCTCCTCCCACATTCTGGTGACCTGTCTCTGCCTTTGAGACTAGGCTTGGTAACAGCTTCACTGCTGTTATCCTAGTGTCTCTTGATGTTCCTCTATACTTAGTCTATCCTTTATTTAATATTGTTGTCAATGAACTTTCTTAAAATTATCCTATTTTGAGTGTGTTGCTTGTTTCCCATCTCAAGCATGTTGAATAAGTCAAGAACAAATACGTCTTTACTTGACCAATAGACATCTCTCTTCAGGGTGACATTAATCCTTCCCTCCAAAGATATAAAACAAAATAACATATTGAATCTTAAGCCAAATGCTTTACTAAAGAGTCTGATAGATACCTTCTGATTCAGTAGATAGAACTAGGACTTTTATAATCAGACATAATTTGGTTAATATTCTGATTTTCCTACATTGGGTTTGTGACTTGAATCTATGAATCTCAGTATCCTCATTTTTACTAGGGATTGCATTGTATCTTTCTCAAGGGGGTTGTAACAAGTGAGTGGGTTAAATATTTAAAGAGCCTTATAGGGAGCGTGGAGCTTTGTGGATGTTCCATCATTTACTCCTTTTTGATTTCCATATATTTTACAACAGATTATAGCATCATGTACCTGGTACATGTTGGGCACAAAATGAGAAGAGGATCTGCATTTGTTTATTAGTTTTGAGATTACATGACACCATCTTTGGTTTAAGTACCTCCCAGAGTTTAGCATATTAAGTCTTGCACATTTAGAAAACTCCCTGAACTGAATTGGGAAGTTCTGGATTTCACTCTCTCATCTGGTGTTACTTATGTGACTATCTTTCTTTTTTCATTTAAAGGAACATCTAGAATAGACAGTTTTGATGATATTTTCTAGAGCTAACATTCTGATATGGACTGTGTGATTCTTATATGTGGTTTATATATGCTTCAGTGGTAGAGATCATTAAATAGCTTTTAATTTGAATATCAGGAGTTTAAAAAGGTAGAAAATATTTATACTCTAATGATTACTGAAGATGAAATGAGTACATAAATTATTTCTTCTGTAACTTATTTTTCTGGAAAATTTCCTATTTAAGCCAGTTTACATCAACCTTTTTCACTGTCATATGGATTTTGGTACTCACTACCAGAGCTCCCAGGCAATAAATCTTTATCCTTTACTAGAGGCTGTGGGTGCAGACTAAGTATCCACATTTTGATCAAATTGGAAACTAGAGAAAATACTATAAACTGATTGGCTGAGTTTAATAAAATACCATTAATAAAATACAATTTAATAAAATAATATTTTACTAATATCAATTATAAAATGGTATTACATAATAAGAATATTATCACATAGTAATAAAATGTATTAAAATACTATTTAATGAAATAATATTTTATTATAATAATAAAATGGTATCTAATAAATATTGAATATATAGTTAAAAACATACTATAGAGCTAGATTACAATATTACAAGAGGTAAGTTTTGACATGAATGAAATATCTTCATAGTTGTGTTTCATCAATAGGGTATAATTGCGTTACTAGGTACATGCTCCTTCCTTACTATCTAAGGATTCCAAGGCAGGAGTAGTTGAAGATGAAAACTAGGAAATAATTTATATTTGTATAAATAGTAAAGATGATAATAACTCACAATAACTCACAACAACTGTAATCCCACCACTCCATTGTTTCAGTGATTCCTATCCAACACTGAATATTTGTATTTTAATGGGAAAGAAGAAATGATCTAAGAGTTAAACAAGGCTGAGAAGTAAGACCCAAAGATTTAGGCCCAATCACACTTCTTAAAAACCACTTTTCCACTTGAAAAAGAGGTGTTCTAGACCATTTTGGTAGAAGATTCTTGGCTTCTTTGGGGAGGTGTGTTTGTGTGTGTGTGTGTGTGTGTGTCTACACATGATGTGAAAACTTTTTACATATGCTACAGAATAGTGAAAATAATAATGGTGAAGAACAGACCCATTTGCTAGATCCCTTGGTCAACAAGCTACAGAGAACGAGTCTATATTTTGAAAAATCACTCCTACTTCCACCATCCAGAGCAAAGTATTTTTATTTTTTGTATTTTCCTTCAAGAAGGTATTTCTATTCATACAGATAGCATTTTTACAGAGTTAAGAATTGCAGAGTCAAGTGGTATAAATGTTTTTAAGTCTCTAAACGTGTATTGCTAAATTCCATATTGCTAAATCTCGCTAATAAGATTACTTCAATTTATATTTCGAACAGCAGTATAGAGGGTTGAGCTACTCTCAACTATACTCACTCTTATTGTTGAATCACTCTCTAATTGCAAGCCCCTTTAATAGTACAAAGTCAAAATCTTTGGAGGATGGGCATACAACTTGAAGGCAGGTACCCTGTTTTGTTCAGAAACACCTTCGGTTTATGTTTGCCCAATTAACCTTAATCCAGACCTCACCATCTAAATTTAGCCCCTCATACAATTTTAGACTTTAAGGGCCCCCTAATATAGCAGGAAGAGGCAACAATGTTTATTATATATGTTTATTTTGGTTTTTTTTTTTTACAAGCTGAAAAAAAGTAATGCGTATTTAGAGAGAGATGAGGGAGAGACTATTGGAGATGTTTGTACATTGAGTGAGTCAATTCCAGCTGGGGGCCTATTCGTCTCAGGATTACTTGCAACAGAGAAAGAAGAGAATCTTGCCTCTAGGACGTTATTTCATGTTTATTCAAAATTTCGTGCAAAAGTAGTCACCCACAGATGGTTCCTCTGTAGCTTGCCTGAATTGAACAAATCGTCCCTGAACTGTTCTCAGTGGTGGATAAACGCCCACATCACAAATCCCTGATTGTCAGGCTTCAAGGGAGTGGAGAGGGATGGAATGCAGATGAGAGAATCTAAACTCATCCTCAACCCTTGGAGAAGGCCTCCTTCCAGGGCGACATTCAAGCACATCTGCCTTGCTGCAAGGCAAGTTCTCTACTTTGTGGGAAATCAACCGAAAAGGATTCAAAAACCCTGCCTGGGTACTTTTAAGACCATATTTTACTGACACTTTAAAACATAATTTTTATGCTTTTGACCTTTACCAATGCGTTAAAAAATTCTCTATTTTAAATCTTACAATTCTTTAAAACCAACTTCAGACCATCAGTTCCCTGACTATCCCAACCCAGCCTGAACTTCTTTCTGGTATTTATTATCTCCGTTCCCATCTATTTCCTCCTATTGCTTTGTTGTTGCTGTGTTGTTGTTGTAAGCCTGCCCTGAACTCTAAGAAAATTATAATTATATTGAGGTTAGGGCTGGATATTTTACTTCAATCTATTTCCTTCGGTGTCTTGAACAAATTAGGTTCCGTGGGTATGTACTGAGAACTTGCTCACAATTCTCAAAATGTGGAACATACTGATCGCTCAGCTTCTTAGAACTGTAATTTAACATGATCATATTGAATGTTTATGGTCTACTCAGGGATTGCTATTTCCTCCCATTAATTCCCGTATGTAGACTACTCAAACTGGAAATAGTTTTCATTGGAGAATAAGGAAAACGAAAACCACATCGAATCTTACTGCTGATCATCCTGGGCATTAGTTTTAGTGATTCTAGACAGGGCAAACTAAGTTAAACAAATAAACCAAAAATAAATGTTATATTCTTTTAAAAAAACATGTTTTGAAACTTTTAAAACAAGAATATTTATTGGAGACACCAAATTAAAGGAATTGTTGGGAGAAAACTGTTCAAGTTCTTAACAATAAGAAAATATTTTCAGTTTTTGGAGTGTTTTTCAACACCTTCATAAAATGCCCTTATGAATAGGATGTCCATACATTCCAGTGTGGTCAGGACAGCTTTGGCTCGTGCCTGATGTCCTGAGAAATTATGAATATTTTTCTTCCACCCCCTTTCTTACCCATCCTGTCACAAATGGGCTAATAAATTTTATAGCCAATGCACAAATTGATGTCAAGATCCTTGCTTTCAAAGCACGGAAAACCACACAAACCAACTCAATAAAAAGGAGTATTCTAAGTTCAGATAGTTATATAATTTGTTAGTTTTGAAACACATATCATATAGTGGACCATTTAAAATACATTGCCAGCATTATCATAGTAAAAGTCAAAAGTACTAGTCAGCTTCTGAACTAGGTCACTCTGTACAGACTTTCAAAATAGAATTGGAGTATTTCTGTTATTTGCATTTTATTCATGAAAAATAAATTACAATGTGGTATATTGTAAAGGCTTTTTAAAAGAATGTTTGAATTCTTTCCTTGAATTGAAAGCAATTCTTTAGAGGGAACATTTTGATCTGACTAAAGCTATTCAAATTTAGAAGAAATAAATGACTTCATTGCAGAATGATGGGGCACATGCAGGGCGACCTGAAGTCCCAAGAGGTGATGAACTTGTGTGTATTTTTAACTGTGTTATTAACATGCAAGTGGGTCAAGAGTATGGGTTCCAAAAGGTATGTCAAAATCCATCACATATTCTCAGAAGCATGTCCATTTAAGAAATTCAGTCTCATCATGCAAGCTCACGCCAGTCAATATCTAGTTTCCAGATTCCAAATATGTTAGAAGAATAATTAGTCCTTCAACCTGCAAATTCCAGCTGAAGTAAGTGTCAGTCTTTGGAACAAACAAAACCCATTACAAACAGCAAGATGCTCTGGAACAATTCATTCCTTTAAAGAGCAATCTGTTCCTTCTGCTTCCTTGAAGAGGAAGAGTTTGATGGTTAATTTCTAAATTGTTTCAAAATGTTTATAATAAAAGTTGAAAATAATGGAAGTACATATGATAAAAGGAGCATATATTTTGAGTCCTAGGATGTGGTTAAGGCATATCCCAGGAAGTGAGCAGGAGTGCTTTACAGTTGCTTTTGTTGTTATTTGCCACTGTTGTTTATTGTCAATATATTTATGGCCCAGGCAGTTTGGAGATAGAAAGAATTCCCTTAGAGAGGTAAGCGATAAGGGTAAAAGATGAGAGTTGAGGCAATGAGAAGGTGGGAACTCATGTGTGTTGTGAATCATGAGTGATCAAATAAACACAATATTTGTGTGACAAAATGTCAATCACTCCTATGGTCCTGGAAGATGAGCCCTAGAATTTACCATTATTATTAGCAATATTTTAACCCAGTTCTCACGTTCATGTCATTAACTTAGCTGTAGCCATTGGCTGAAACGTCATTATCCCTCTCTATTTAATTATACATTCTAGATACTCAATACTATTGGCAAATTGAAAATTAAAATACAAAAATTCGTCTTGAAATTGATTTTTTTTTAATGGAGGAAGAGACTGCTATTAAAATGAGAGAGAGACATAAGAAACTAAACAGCCAAAAGCAATGGGTAGTCCCTGCTTGGGACATCATTGAACTAATCAAAGGTAAAAAAAAAGGTCTTTGAGACAATTGGGAAAGTTTGAAAATAGAGTAGGGACTATATTAAGGAATTATTTTAATTTAGTGTTGCTTGATAATGGCTTGAAATTACGTAAAGTCTGGATTTCCTAGAGATGAATACCAAAGTATGTATTGACAAAATTGAATGGCATCTGGGATTTGTCTTAAAATATTCTTTCAAAAAAGTGGAAAGCATGAAACATAATTTCAAGATATCGATAATTGCTTAAGATTAGTTGTGGGGTTTCCATTATTAAGACTGAAAAACCAACATTGCATTTCGAGTCAATTAACAGGCTGAATCTCGGATGTATATGATTGATCAAAGACTCAGAATTAAGCAAGGCACTGCTGAGGGAGACTGAGGTGAGAGGACTTGCCTTACCATATTTCGGAACTTTTTATAAAGCACTATTGATCAACTCATTTAACCAGTATTGTTGAACATCTATTATATGCTAGGTTCTCTTACAGGCATTGAAGGGCTCGCAGTGGTGACAGTATAGTATTGGTGTAGAGACAGGCATGAAGATGAACTGAAGAGAAGCCAAGCAAGGATCAATCCCTGAATATATTGATACTTGATATATGACTTATTGGAAAAGGAAGGACTCATCAGCTGGGACAATTGATCATCCACAAGAGAATCCATAATATTTGATTCCTACATCACTTGCACACACATACACACTCAAAACACACAGATTGGGTTGCTGGCAGATTAAACACAGATGGAAAAGGCAAATAGTAACTTTTTAGGAGAAAATTTAGGCAAATATATTTGATCTGAAAGTAGAGATAAATTTCTTAAACAAAGTAGAAAAAGTGCTGAGCGTGAAAGGAAATGTTAATAAATTTAAGTAGATGAAAATTAAGAACGTCTGTTCATCAAGGAATACTGAAAAGAAAGTAACCACACGAGTCCACACACAGATAATCTAGAAAGGTTAAGTTTTCAAAATCTATAACTAACTCCTACAAAGCAGTATTAAATAAGCTAAACAACCCCTAAAATTGGCAAAAAGGCAGAAGTGGGCATTGTGGCTAACGAGGAAGCATAAAATGTGAATAACTGTAGAAAACGTTGGTCAATACCTTATGCTGCTGGTGGGAGTGTAATCTGGTATAATCACTTTGAAAAAAAGCATTTTTGCATTATCTAGTAAATTTGACAATGTGCGTAGTCTATTTCCCAGCAATTCCTCTGTTAGGTATATTTTCTAGCAACACTCACGTTCACAACGTACCAGGAGTGTTTTGGTAATCGATTGCTACATAACAAAGTACGCATAGAGTTAGTGGTTTAAAACAACATTCACTTTATTATGTAGTTAATACTCTGGGTCAAGGAATCAAGCAGGATTCAGACTGGTGATTCTTCTGCTCCAAGTGCCATCGATGGGATCCCTCAGTGGTATCCCACTGGCAACTGATCTGACCTGGTGCTTTCATGAAGGCATTACTCACACACCTGCTGTCTTGATGGGGACAGTTGAAGGCTGGCCTCTGCCTTTCTCCACATAGTCTCAAAGCCCGTCCATGAGGTCTCTTCAGCAGGTTGGTCAGACTACCTTCTGACAATATACAGTCTACATTGCATCTCAGATCTATAAGACACCAAAGCAGAAACTGAAAATCCTCTTTAGGGTTCGATCTGAAACCAGTAAGGCATCATCTTCTCCACATTTCATTGGTTAAAGCATCCAAAGCTCATCTAGATTTAGAGAGGAAATAGTCCAGAACTTTCGATGGAAAGATTATCAAAGAATTTATTGCCATTTTTAAGCCACAGAATGTTCATAGGGGAGTTGTTCATAACAATAACATAACAACAACTCAAATGTCTATCCATAGAAGAAAAGTTATATTTTACATAACGGAACACTATGTAACTGCCAAAATTCAATAAAAGGCAATTTATTGCTGTCAGGTAGACGAATCTTATGAACTTTGAATAGAAAAATATCAACGCGAGAAATATTACATATAGTGTTTATGTTGAAAATATAACTATATTTACAAATCTCACAAGCAAATAAATCTAATAAATATATGGGTAATTTTTCATTCTTATGAAAGGGAATTGCAAACAAGACTCAGGAAAATAGTTATGTCTCTGAGGGAGACACGAGCATAGAATAAAAGAAGAAAACTCAGACCCAATAGTTTCATGTAATACTCTAAGTTAGGATTATTATTATGCTTGTATGTATTAAATCTATTATTTAGCACATAAATGCTACATTTAAAAGTATGTTTTATATTCCTGGGATTGGAAAACACCCTCTGGCCAATCTTGCCTTTGGAATTGATTTATTGTTCTGTTGTCCCTAGGAATTTTTTTTAACTTTTTATAAGCAGTTATGCATTTGAAAAGCTATATATATTTTTAATCTAGACTTTCCTGGTATTTTATAGCAGGATAGTTTTTCAGAATCACTACTTAACTAAATCCCTAGAGGCAGACATTGGGTCTAGTCCCTTCTGTGTGCACGTGCATGCGCATGTGGGCATGCGCCTGCGTGTATCATTTCCTTGAGCTTCCGCTAGTTGTGTATGGATTTCCTAGGTCAGTGGATACCAACTGACAGAGGTATCTCCCCACTACGAGGGGTTTGAAAATGTGCAGAGAAGTTTTACAGGGTTACAGTGACAGCCATTCTAAGCCTCTGAACATCACTGAAAAATGTCCAGCAATTAACAAAAATCTCTCATCCAAAAAGTAAACATTGAAAAACACTCTCCTAGATTGATGATATGTCTCTTAACTTTTCCCTTATTTACTTTTCCCTGCCACCTCCTTTTACCTGGGAAATTTTCTCTACCTTTTTTTTTTCTAATTTATCTATTAATTCTACTTTTTATTTTATTTTTAAAATTTTTTTGGATTTTCTTTTTCAGGAAGATTAGCGCTAAGCTAACATCTGCTGCCAATCCTCCTCTTTTTGCTGAAGAAGATGGGCCCTGGGTTAACATCCATGCTCATCTTCCTCTACTTTATATGTGGGATGCCTACCACACCATGGCTTGCCAAGCAGTGCCATGTCCGCACCTGGGATCCAAACCAAGGAACCCCGGGCCACCGAAGTGGAATGTGCGAAGTTAACCGCTGCGCCACTGGGCCAGCCCCTCTACTTTTTATTTTGTTTTGTTTTGTTTCTGAGGAAGATTATCCCTGAGCTAACATCTGTTGCCATCCTTCCTCTATTTTGTACATGTGTCGCAGCCACAACATGGCCACGAACAAGTGGTGTAGGGCTATCGAAGTGGAGCACACCAAACCCAACCCTCAGGCCATGGGGCCAGGCTCCTACTTTTTTTATTGTAGCAATTATATTTTTAATTTCCAAGACCTTTTGCTTTGATCATCCTTTCATGACGTTCTATTCTTGTAATACGATAGTAATAATTTCTCCCATGTCCTCCACTTTAGTAGCTTGAATTATTTTGTTTATTCTGTGTACTGAATTATCTCTGGATAATCTGAGTTTATTGTTTTGTGTCTGTATCTTGGTCTTTCACTTTTCTGTTCTTCATGGCCCTGGTGATCTTTTGTTGAAGTTTCGTTTTTATTGCTCACATCTGAATAGATATTATTGTATAAGTAACTTTTCTGCCCAAGTCCCTGTTTAAGTGAGAACTCTGGCTAGCTGCTCAGGTACACTTACTGGACAGGATGTGGCCTGCTAATTAGTGGGGTTTGCTTTTTTTTCTTCTTCTTATTCTCCCTGAAGCCCCCTCTGGTACATAGTTGTATATTCTAGCTGTGATTGCCTCTGGTTGTGCTATGTGGGACGTCGCCTCGTCATGGCCTGACAAGCAGTGCCATGTCTGCGCCCAGGATCCAAAGCCACGAAACCCCAGGCTGCCAAAGCGGAGTGGGTGAATTTAACCACTAGGCCACAGGGCCAGCCACTGGGGTTTGCTTTTAAATGACAAATCCATAGAGCAAATCTGAGGCCTCACACCATCCTAAGACTAGAAGAGGAAGCTGTACCTCTGTGGTACCACTACTCACTGTATAAGCTTCCCCTGATTTGTTAATTTACTTTCTTCAGAAAAGATAACTTTGTTTTGTTTGTTTGTTTTTCCCCTAGAATTTCTAGCTACCTACATGAGGGTAGAAGGTCAAGTCTGACACATAGTTTTTCATTATACAAGTTCACCTGGCTGAGAAGGTAAATAGGGTTGGGATACAGCCCATCAAGACTTGAAAATAATTTTTTTTTTCAATACTCAAAAAGATGCCTTTGGGCCAGCAGCAACCATGGAAAGGAGTAGTCTGACAATGATGCAGTTGGTTCTTACATAGTTCTTCAATTAATCTTCATGATTTTAGTTTTTTTCCACTGGGGAAGATATGCCCTGAGCTAACACCTGTGCCAATCATCCTCTGTTATGTATCTGGGTCACAGCCATAGCGTGGCCTCCAATGAGTGGTGTAGGTCCACGCCTGGGAACTGAACTCGGACCACAGAAGTGGAGTGTGCCAAACTTAACCACTAGGCCACAGGGCTAGCCCTGTTTTGGTTTTTTTTGAGCCTTGAGTCTTTGAGATGTTATGTCAAGAAGAGCAGCTCCCATCTGCATTGAATTTTTTCCTGTGTTACCTGAGGTTATAGCCGTCTCTGCTCAGTTTCTTCAACCTACGTGCTCTCACTGTCCTCTGTGAGAATGTTTCCTAAATCTTTTAAAAATGGATGATATTCCTTTCCTTCTTGTCTTCTGCATTTGTGTTTCACAGGGCTCTTTGAGGAACGTGTGTGTGTAGTTAATCATCCTGTACAGTGGGTTTTACATATACATTTTCAGAATTACAACCATGAGAATATGGAAGCCAGAATAATGGGATCAAAAGTTGATGAGTCATGATCCACACTGTTTTGAATTGACTCCATAAATGCTAACACTCTGTATTCATTATTTATTTAAAATTTATGTTAGCTTTGAATTATAGGAAATTCCAATCAAAAAGAGAAAGGTGAATACAATCTGTTCATTATTTTAGTTTCTTAGAATATGTATTAGAAATAGAAAGATGAACATTCAGAAGATAAAATATTTTTATTTCAGCTGAGTATTTCCTTGGGACTTTGGAGCCCCTGTTATGTCTCTTATATGAATGAATAAATCTTGGATTTCGAAAAGCTCTTGTATATCAACATTTTGATGAGTTTAAGTGTAAATGTAAACAAATGAAAAGCATGAGGATTATATTTTCTTTGACACACATGAATATTTTGAGAGAAAACATGTTTGTTACATATGCTCTGGACTCAGCAAAACAGGAACTATGGGCAAAATGTCCCAAAGTAGTTCATGAAACTCACAAAATTCACATGAAAAATATTTCCTGGAAAAAAGGGCAAAACTTAATATTATTATTAATAATATTAAATCCATAGAACTTAGTTGTTTGCTTGGGGATAAAGCATCTTACAAGTTGAATCTCATTAAATCAACATTATACACTAGTTTGATTAAATAGAGATACACACTTTGCTTCTAAAAATTTTTGGACTTGCATGTAAAACAAGATAATAGATTGGTAGCAATGTTAGTAAATATTCTATACACACACACACACACAAAAGGAGGGTCAAAGTTTTGTTTAAAGGTCTTCCCATTGCAGTCAGAACTATACCTTGGCAAGGTACAACCCATATATATATAATATGTAATATTATATATATAATATGCAATATATATATATATATATTACAACAAATTTACAATCATAAATACTGTGACATATATTTTATAGACCCAGATGCTGTAAGGACATTAGCACTGCGACTGTTCAGAATTTGAAAAGGCATGAAAGACTTAATATCAAACGGTTGTAATCAAATAGATGGACTTAATTTAAAGCCAAAAGTGTATTTCAGTTCTCTTATTTCCTAATACAAAACAGAAAAGCAGATGGATACCATCACATAAGAACAATTTCAACCCAGAATGGTCTTAACTGGAAGGTTAATGATCATAAATAAAATTTGATTTAAACAACCAAATGGAACTGAATGTCCTGCCAGAAGCAGAAAAAATACATCTCAGAGTAATGAACTATAATATCTTCAAAAGGATTTCCAGGGAAATAATCATCTTAATTCTCTTAGCAGACAATATCTATATTATAATAAAGGATTTTTTTTAACATGAAGGTCATAATCTGTAACTGTTAATGAATAGGTTCTTTGTGCCAGGTACATCCAGTAAATTTGTTGTTGGCGTTGTTTTATGAAGGTAGCATTGGAGAAAGAAATTAGAAAATGGATGCTGATGCCCAAACACATCGTGAGTCCAGCTAAACTTCAAGATAGCAGAATTCAGGATCTTCTTCAAAATGAAGACTCTATTCTTGGAATTATTACTAACTTTCCAAAACAAGGGCTATTAATCTGCTCTGTAAAGACCAATCATAAACTTTAGATTGAACACAGAGTCATAGAGCAGTGATGACTAAATGTTGCTCACATTACAATCACTTGAGAAACTTTTTAAAAATACAGTTTCCAAAACACCAACCCAGATGTGCTGAATCAGAGTCTCCTGCGTTGGGGCTCGGGAATCTTTAATTTGTAGAGCCATGTTTGGAAACTACTGCCTTAGAAGACATTGAAAGGAAGATCTTCTCCCGCTACTTCTCTTCAAGATCGTCTCTGATATCTGGGGATGGTTGGGGTAGGAAGGCACCAAGGAAGCATCATATTACAATCACCAGGGATGCATGCCTGCCCAGCATTGTCCTGTCCTGCCCTAACTTTACTTGACACCACTCCACAGTCCTATAATTGTGAAAGACAGTGCATGAGTCCCGAAACCATTCGCCAAGAATGAAGCAAAAGAACTAAAATATACAGAGAATGCATGACATGCTAGATACTTAGTGCTTTACACATATCATATGATTAAAACTTCTCATCATTTCCACTAGGAGTGCATTACAATTATTATGCACATTGTACTGACGAGGATATCAATTGTGATAAGAATGAGACATTCAAACCAGGTCACATGGCATGCAAGTGGTAGAGCTGGGATTCCAATTTAACTACAGTTCTTTTGAAAATAACGTGAGTGACAGGATCCTCTTGGTATCTTTTATCTTTTACTCCCCACAACATAAATACACTGGTAAATATAGTGGAACCTCATTTCTCAGACATAGTGAAAGGAGATGGGCGTGTCTCTTCTGACAAATCTAGAAATCTGAAATTTTTTATCACAGTTTAAGGGAATCTCATGATACCACAGATGACCTAATTTCCTTTTGATGTAGTTTGACTTTCAGGAAATGTATGATCAAAATGTCAACTGTCTGATTCCATTATTATGAATTTATCATAACAGTTGAATAATTAAAACCCTAGGCTTAGATTTAGCCTCCTGTATTTATTATTAGCTTATGGCTTATTTCAAGAAAACAAAGTGCTTCATTTATTGAAGAAAATCTACAAAACAAATAGGTTTTCTCTTCTAAATGTAATTTTTTAATTAGGTGTTTCATAAAAATTATTCAGAAATAAAAGCAAATCACTATACGTAAAAGTAGAACCAAGTGGAAGGCAAGATAGTTCTATACTTCTATACTCAGCCGTTTGTGACTGGCTCCACCAGTAATTGCAATCGTGGCATTTCATGTGAAAGGAAAGTGTTTCTGCCCATCTTGGTTCTCGACTTTTTCATTCATTCTTTCAAAAGTATCCATTTTGTACCTGCCTTCTGCTGGGAATTTAAAATTGAAGAGTGGCTCCTGAGTTATTTGGAATAAGAGTAGAGATCAACTTTACAGCCTATGGAATGGACATTCTGCAGTCTCCTTGAAAGTACCAATGAGGTTTCATTTATTGTAGGTTCTATCTCACCAATCACAGTAGCTGGCGTGCAGTTAAGTCTGTTCTAACACTTGGCGAATGAATGGGCAAGTACATTTCAGGGACTTTTCTTGGAATGGTTTTTTTCTATC
The DNA here is from genome assembly GCF_021613505.1 of Equus quagga. Taxonomy (NCBI): domain Eukaryota; kingdom Metazoa; phylum Chordata; class Mammalia; order Perissodactyla; family Equidae; genus Equus; species Equus quagga. Next base: position 24,803,086 of record NC_060287.1, read on the forward strand.
CATTCTTTGCATTTCTAAACATTCTGTTGTCTCCATCAATTCTTAACAAGTGTTGTTACTTTCCCTTTGGAATGAGTCAATTTAATAAGACGTCACTTTGAAAAGTATCCTTGAAGACAGATTAGAATGCTTTTTCTTTTGCAATGTGGATATGCTGTCTCCCAACAGAATAAGGAGGCTGAGAATTCCTGGAACCGTTCAGATGATCATGGGAAGCAGATATTGCAAAATACCTGAACATCTTGCTTTCCCAAGGGGGAGGCGAGCGCATCATGAGATGCAGATGTGTTCTCAGTTGTTGCTTTGGTTTTTGACATGTGTACAGAATACACAGGCACCAGATAAAATAAACATGAATGTACTCTTTACAGTGAAGACACCTGGTTTGTGGGACGTTAGAAGGCCACGTGATGCCTCAGAAAATGCCTAAAAGGAAATGTAACACAGCGTTAAATTTGACGCTAAAATCCCTTAATCTTGAACGCTAAATTGTTGTCGTTGCAGTTAGCATGCAAGTAATAATCATATGCCTAAGCTTTCCTGAAACCCATAATCCAGGAAAGAAGCAGCCCTGTGACCTGCAAGTATCTGAGATAGCAGTTCTGCTTCACAGAAGGGAAAGCAAAAAGGGAAAGGAAGCTAACATCTGTTGAACACTCAGTCTATTCCAGGTCCTGTGCAAGGGGCTTAATTTATGTCAACTGCTTCCCTCTCAACATGAAGAGGAGAAAAAAGAGTATAGATTTCAACAAACAATATTTTATTCATGATTATTACTTGCTATAGGCATTTCCCATCTACCAGTCTAGGATAATATGTAGTAAAAATAACATGTTTTTCTCTATCTTGATACTAGAAGGTCTACCATTGGAATCTTCAACCCATTGAGAAGCCCTCTCTCTGGTTAAAAAGATAAGTTTCCTGGGATGATCAAACTACCATCTTCTATGCTCCTGCTTAAATGAGTCAGGACAAACACTTTTATTTTCAGCTGTGTTGTCTCCTTGGTTGGGTCAAAAAGAGTACTGTCTTATGTCCTCTCACTTTCAGACATGAAATTGATGTGATGTGATGATGCACACATATGATAGTTCAACTAGCACACTCACAACAGACTTACATAATTTTATTCTATTAGAACGTGATTGTTGACCTCAGGTAAGTTACTTAACTGTTCCAAGTTGAAATCTTCTCATCTGCAAGAACGGGCTTTCTGTAACATGCAATTTGCAGGCTTGTGGAAAGTTTAAATTGCATAATACATGTCACCTTTACAGCATATAGTAAACACTAATGAAAATATGCTGTTCTCCGAGCTTGGACAATACATGCCCAAATGGTGGGATATGGGAAAGAGATCCAATGATGGTTACAGCTTCCAAAGTTTTTTGTTTGTCTTTTACCCCATCATGCTCCTAGTCTATACTTACTGAGAGATGTCTTAATTGCTGAGGATGCACAGTATGAGCCTGAGTTTATGCACACAGTCACATGCATAGGCCACTATACAACATTTTGAAAATGCATTATTAAAATATCTACAACCTTGGATTATATTTTTCCTACTAAGATATAATATTAAATGTTTGTTGAAGAAAAATATTTAATCATAGAATATAACAAAAATAATATGGGGGCCAGCCCCATAGTGTAGCAGTTAAGTGGCTGGGTTTGCAGGTTTGGATCCTGGGAGCAGACCTACGTCACTCATCAACCATGCTGTGGTGGTGACCCACATATAAAGTGGAGGAAGATTGGCACAGATGTTAGCTCAGGGCTAAGCTTCTTCAAGCAGAAACAAAAAAGGGGTGGATTGGCAATAGTAATAATATGAATAAAATAAATTTTAAAGAAAATTTAATCCTCTAGACCACTGATTATTATACTTTCATCAATTTTGGGAGACTAGACATTTAAGAAAAGATACTATGCTTTGGGATATGCTTGGTTCTTGAGATAAGAGTAAAGTCCTTTTTAAAATTTTTTCCTCAGGAAAAAAAATAGTTTATTTTAGTCAAATATTACTAAAAATGACTATGTTACTATATATTGGGGAAAGCCAGTCAGTCGTATCTTGCATGCCAATGGTGATCAATTAGTAACGGATATCTACCCCTCAGAAAAGCCTACAATACGCAGTTTGACTATGACAAACCCAGGAGAAAGTCAGAGGCCTACAAGCTGTATATTTGCTATCCTGGCTTCTTTTTTTCTTTTAATATATTCTCAGCACACAGAAGTTATAAGTGAAACAAAACTGAAGTTTTCCATTTTAAATAGATAGTGATGAAAATTTGAAAGGTGGACCTGAAGAGCAACATTCTACACACGCCATCAAGGGAGAGTTTTCTTTTGTTAAGGGCCTAGTATAACTGATGTTTACTTTGAAAGCGATTAGCAATTTAAGTGGATTTCGTACTGGTAATCTTGACATTTAAGGTGATAAATGAGCAAGTTGAATGAGAGCAGGAGGGCTGGTGACAGCGGACAGGCACAGGGTCAGCAGAATGTCATGTGTCACTCTGTTGCCTTTCACACATATTCTTGAGCAAACCATTTGACATCTCAAATCCTCAGTTTTCTCATTTATTAAATAAACTTGGTCAGACTTATCTAACGTAAGACTTGGAGGAAACTACTGTCATCCAGCAATTTTTTTCTTCACAGATTATTATGAGAAAAAAAAGAGAGTGAATCAGCAAAATCTTATTACATACAATATTTTTCTTGATGACAAATTTATTATCACTACGTAGAAAGTTACATATCCATGTCACATGAGCATTCTTTCTGCTGAAGATAGAAATAGTATATAATCTATTCCTTTTAATGAGACTAATCAGTGCCACATTAAATAATGAAAAAAGTGCATATTTTTTAGACTTCTTTGCAATGATATTAATGAGAAGTCTTTTGCTGGTACAAAAAATAGTTTTATTACACCAAATCTTCATGTGTAAGATTATTTCTAATTTAAATATGATTTTGCCTTAATTTTGGATATATGTATTTTCTTATAAGAAGACTTAACACCTGTTCTTTTCACTGGGTATTGAAACATCTATAATTTTAAAGGCCTGAGCTTTCTCCCCTCTCTTTTTTCCTCATTTATAAGTATCTAATACATGCAATGACGTATGTCATTAAGTCCATTACCAGAAAATTATACCTGAGATGATTCCATTTAAGGAGTTTGGATATGAAGATATCTGCACAGCCTATAGTAATGATTAATTTTATGCATCAACTTTTCTGTGCACAGGATGCCCAGATATTTATTCAAACATTATTCTGGGTGCTTTTGTGAGGGTGTTTTTTGGATTAGATTAACATTTAAGTTAGTAGACTTTGAGTAAAACAGATTGCTCTCCATTATGTGGGTGGGCCTCATACAATCAGTTGAAAACCTGAATAGCACAAAAAGACCAGCCACCTCTGAGAGAGAGAAAATTCTAATGTACCCTGGAGAATATACCTTAGAGCTTAGAAAGTGGTTTTTACTTTTCTAGGATTTTTATGAAATATAAAGAAATGCAATTTTCTTCCTTTTCTTAATCCCACCCGTCCCTTAACTCCATCATTATCCTTTGGTCAAAGCAATATGAACCAATCTTGGTAGAGATTTTATTGAAAGTTCCAATGAAATGGGATTTTCTTAGGAGACAACCAACAAATAGATTCTCTGAGCAGAGGTCTACCTATGTATATGAAACTAATAAAGATTTGTTACAATAAAATCAGTAATGACAAATTGCTTGATATAGTAACAACATCATTATACAGAATTCTTACTTGGAAAATTAATTTTAATGGAAAACAATTTACCTGAGTTGTAAAAGTAGGAACATTCTTCCTACTTTTACAATTACTACTATTACTGTAAACATAAAGAGTTTATACTTGCTTTGGCCTGAGGCCCTATGATGACAGAGATGCCATGAGAATTAAAGACGTTAATCCACATAAAGCTCTTAAAAAATATCTGACACATAATATATAAGAAACTCTCACTATGAGTTGTTGTGATTGTTGTTACTATTACCCTTTTCCTTCATCTCACTATACTCTCTAGAAAGTCACTAGGTATTTATGACTCCTCCCTGTTGTCTGCTAATTCCAATCACTTTTCACCACCAGTGTCTGTCAGATCCATTATGTCACTGTTACCAAGCCCACCATCCTACTTTGACTTTTCTGGTCTATTACAATTACCACCTGACTTGTCACCCTGCCCAAAGTTTTTCTTTCTCCAAGATAACACACACTCCACCACTGTACTACTGTCAGTCTCATCTTTCTAAAATAGTTTTGGAAATGTAATCCTCTTTCTCAAAAATTTCCACTTCCTCCATTTTCTGAATTAAGATAACACTGTAGGTTGACATTCAGTACATTCTATTGTCTGGACCAAAACTGTCAGCTTTACCGTATGGATAGCCTCTAGGTGAACAGGATTATTATTAGTGGTTCAAGTACAATTTGAATGAATATATTTCTCAGGATTAGGGAAGTGATCACACTTCCCAGAAGACTGTCCCCTAGATCAAACAACACATACTTTCAAGACCTTCCTGATGGCCCCACGTGACCACCTTCCCCTGTGAACTGCCTTAGTCCATGTGCTTCCTTTAAAAGGTATCTTATTTTTCTCTGTATTGAAGAAGTTTGCATATCTCCTTTATATTGATGTTATAATCATTTTGATATGTATATTGCCTTTAAAAATGTATATTGATATAACTGAGTGAATGAAAAGCACATTTTAAGGCTTATAAAATAACTCCACGATGAAATATTCTTTTTTCTAAATTTTGCCAAAATAATTGAATAAGAAGGGTAGAAACACTTAATTACATGGATATTTTATATGCATATTTCATATGCATTTGATTTGAATATCAAATAAAATAATGTTTTAAAATGAAGACATATTTGATATCACGTATACATAAATTAAGCCATGTTAAGTTTAACAAAATTCTATTTCATGTTCTTTAAATTAGATACCAATTACTGTCACTCTTTATTAAATTTATCTGGAGAAAATGCACATGAGGCATAGGAATGTATTCTTCCTATTACGGAGGAAGCAAGCAAGAAACAAATTTCCTTCTTGTGAAAGACTTAATGAGGGAAAAAACAGAGGATGGAAAGCCCTAATCTGACCTTCAAACAAAAAAGTCCTTTGAAAATAATGAAGTGAGTAATTTCCTTCCCTCTCTTGGCATTGCCATTTCAATCTCTAAGAATTTCCGACTCACTCCTTGACCTTTCAAATGAGGTCATCACCAAAGGAAATGTCTTATTTCAAGAGTAACTGCCAACTTCAGACATCTTAGAGAGTTTCGGACTATAGATCCTTGTTATATCCGTTCTTCGGAAGGGGAAGAGCAAGCAAGATTTATTTGCCAATGAAATCACTTGCCATTGAATTTCAAAGCACTTCGGTGTTTCATGAGTGTACAGCTGTGCTGTATAGAACTGGACTCTCTATAATTCTAACATTTCAAAATATTTCCTAATGGCTTATGTCTTGAAATGATACTTTAGCGATTGAGGATTGTGACCTACTAATAAGGTTATATCTTTTAGGAACTTAAGGTTATAAAAACACGATAAAAGTTGAGTTGAAAAATAAACTTCTGCCAAATAAAAATATGTCAATAATATAACTACATGGCTTCATCAAATGTAAATAAGACACTAATTTTCTATAAATCTATTTATTTGTGTGTGAAATATTTTATTTGAAACTTTTGGAAAATATATATGTATCTTAAGATAATTTACAGGGATCATATAAAAGTAGCTACAGTGTTAAAATTTCTACTGTTTTTTTTTTTTGCCTTTTTAATGATTTGCATCTGATTTATGGTGTCCAAGCCCTAATTAAAATAAGAACTTAGTGAAATATATTTGCCTCATAAAGCAAATCTGTTAAATATATAAATAGATGATGAGACAAAAGATCCTCTTGTCATGAAAATAGTAGTTACGAAGGTTTGAATGCAAGAAATTGAGCTGAGGATATAATTATTTTTTAATTGCATCAGTTTTCTTTGTCCTGATAAATGAGATCTATCATAAACATTATTGTTACACGATTAGTTAATATTTTAAAATAACAAATATTGAAAGTATTCATAAACATTTCTGGAGCCATCTTAGGTCAAGTTCTCTGAGAAGTAGAACTTAAGCCTAGAGTTTGAAAACAAGCGATTTAATAAGGAAGTTTTCCCAGGGGGAACCAGCAAGGAAGTATAGGAAGCAGGATAGGAGAAGAGAAGTCAAACAAGGCTATGATTTCAGATAAAGTACAGACTCAACCTGATCCCATGGGGAGCTCTGGAGAGTAAACTGTGGTTTGTCCCATCTGGAGTCAGGGGATGTACTGTGTTGTTTTCCACTAGACATTCATTCATTCGTGGCTACAGGCCACCTCTTTGTACTGAAGCTGTCTGCATGGTCAACTCAACTCTGATAAGACAAGCACAGTCCTCTGAAGTTTGCCACTGCCAGTCTTTAGCTGCAAAGCACATAGAACTTAAGGAATGGGTACACAGTTCTCAGAAAGGATATCCAGGGAATTTTGGATGGGCCACCAATGTTGTCTACTCTAGGAAGCATGGTAAATTTTAATCTGCAATACTAAGCATTTCTAATAATATTAGTGCAGACACTGTCAGCCAGACATGCCAAATCCATTCACCACCACCACTACCACTTCTAGTTCTCTTACTGACAAAAGCTGGTAGTATTAAAGTTTTCCCTTGTGTTATTCAATTCCAAATCACACTGATTGAATTGCGATTGGTTTTAGCCAATCTTAATGGCATTTTCCTTGACAGTGATTGGTTCAGACATTGGCAAAGCACCTAATCTTGTCTAATGAAATTTCAGGGAAAAGAAATTCAGACTTTCACTCTAATGAAAAGCTACACAAAAGGAAATGTTTTTCATCACCAAATGTCATTTTGTCTGCATGCAATGCCAAGAGATGCTAAAGCTATCTTCCGTCATGACTGACAACAAAAAGTACAGGCTGAGGATGATAAAAGAAAGATGGAAAGACACTAAGGTTTGGGTGGGACTACTGTTCCACTGTAACCTCCTTATATCCAGATTTCTAAATATGTAAGATAATAAAATTAAAGAATTGTCAGTGGAGACTTCTTTTAATTGCAACAAACACATTTTAATTAGCTATTAATCTTGATAGGTACTTCTGTCAAGTACTATAAATACTCCTATACTTCTATAGATAGTTATAGAGCTTACAATGTGGCCAGATGCATTTCTAACTACTTTACATATATTAATTCCTTTAGATGTAACTACTGGTGGGAGAGAACACATTTCACAGCTACTAATAAATATCATGATTGTCAAATATAATCAACGTCCTTGAATCCTATTGAAAGGTTCAACACATCGAGATGCTCACTGACATTACTACATGTTCCTATCACTATTACTACCAAAAATATAGCGATGAAATAACAGGCTTTGTTCTTAATTTTTATTGAAGCAATGTAAATATCCATCTTAGCAAAATTATCAAAAAATATTTCTCCATGACCTGCTTAATAGCAATCCTTTGCAAAAAAGTTTTGTAATTTATAAAAATACTCAACTAACTTATAAACATTGGTATGCCATTTTTCACTCCCTATGTTTTTCTAGGCAATATTAGCTGAAGTCTACCCAGAAGGTTTTTCAAGCCATATCAAATATAATCAATATGTTTGTGAACGCAGAGCACACAAAAGCAAATTTCTTGTATTTTATTTATAAGTAAAATTTATAATTTGGTAGGTTCTGCATAGTTCTTTTTTTCTTAGTATGTTCACCATTATATAGACTATATTGAGTCATATGCTATAATATATCATTTAAGAAAGGCATCCTCTTCAAAACAGGATTCAGGAGGGGGCCAGCCTGGTGGTGTAGTGATTGAGTTTGCACACTCCACCTCGGCCACTGGGGTTCTTGGGTTTAGATCCTTGCTGTGGACCTACACACAGCTCATCAAGTTGTGCTGTGGCAGCATCCCACATACAAAACAAGTGAAGGAAGATTGGCAAAGATGTTAGCTCAGCAACAACCTTCCTCAAGCAAAAACAGGAAGATTGGCAACAGATGTCAGTTCAGAGCGAATCTTCCTCACCAAAAAATTAAAAAAAAAATGATCCAGGATAGTTAAGCTTGGTTTAGCTCTCCTGAGTAATTAAATGGAAAGCTCTGAAGAGTCATTGTTGCTAGATTCCAATGAATAAACTACTCAACATAATACCTTTGCCTTCTATTACATGTCCATATTTCCCTTTATTAATATCCCAAGTTATTAAGAATAGATTACAGTTGAAATATGAGAATTTCTGGGGAAGCTTCATGTGTAGCCACCTAATCACCTGTCTGTGCCTCTTCTATGCTACCTGACACTGGTAATAAAGAAAAGTAATCAGAGCGTGCATAGTTTCATCAGAGATAGAGAAAAAATAGAAAAATAAGGTTAACTCTATGAAATCCAGGAGTTTTTTATTCTAATCTCCTTTAGTCACATGACCTTGACAAAATGAATTAATCCTTCTGAGATTTGAACCCAATATCTGTAAATTTTGATTTATAACTGATAATATTTACCTCCTTGATTTGATAAAGGGTTTAAAAGATGCATGTGAATGAATATGATTCCCTTCCACTGTGACTCTCATGTGGTAAATACACCCAGTAAATGTTTCTTCCCTCTTGGGTTTTTTTTTTTTTTGCCTTTATGATTTAGAAACCACATTAGGTGAAGATGTCAAATTCTTTAAAGAAGACTATTTCTGCTTAAAGGTATGAACTTCAGCCTTCGTACAGTAGCTAAAATAGACAAAATTTTAATTTATGCCAAGATGTACAGAGCTGTGTTGATGTATCTTATCCCATAGCACATTTGAATTTTTAAAGAGAAATTGTTAATATAAATGTTAATCTAAGATATTCAAGGGCTACATAGGAATTTTCCAAGAAAAGGAATTTTCCCCAAATAGTGAACAGCCTTCCACGCAGCACAACTGCATGGACAACAGCATGGAAGGGGATAAAGAGTGGTGAGAGTGGAGAACATTCTGGTACAGCTGAGACATAAAGTGGGAAAAGGATATGAGGAAGGCAAGTGAAGATTTGGCTTTGAAAGAGGGGGCCAAATCTTGAAAAATCTTGTGCAAAATGAAATAATAATAGTTGACACATATGAATTTCTATACTTTTCAAACAACACAAACAAGGGGCCCTTTTCTAAAGTGTTAAGTTTAGTCTAGGATTTGGGACTGGGAGAGTGGCAGCAGGAAATGCATGATATTCGTATGAAAATAAACAGACACACTGAGGAACAGAATGAGAAATTAACTTGAAAAGTTAGGATAAGACTTCAGATGTTTGTAGCGGACTGCTAAGCTTTCATCTGTCAGTCTCTGGAAATAACCAACACTTGTCTTCTTTTGCATTGTGATAGAAAACTTGAAGAAACATTTGTCTATGCCAAGCTTCCTAAATATATTATCTTATCTAATTACCTCAACAATTATAAAGGAAATTAAATTGTCATCTCTATTTGACAAATGAAGAAACTAAAGCTTAGATGGTCAAAATAATTTTCCCAGGATGTAATCAAGTTGTAGAGTGAAGACTCTCCTGAACTAGAACTAAACTTTGCTTTTCCAAAAATGCTGTTTTTTGTTAACTAAATACATTTTTAGACAAAAGTGACAAGTCCTTGAGTATTTAAAATAATGAAGGCATACAATCACACATAGACACATACCACATGGTGTGTTACCGCCCAAGGGGGTTGTCTGCCCATGGCAAGACATGCCAATAGTTGAGAGGCAAGGTGGTAGGCGAGAAAGCGTTTCATTACAGCTTGCTAGCAAGGGGGAAGATGGCCGACTAATGTCTGAAAGAACTGTCTTACAGCACAAAGACTGCAGGCCTGTTATATAGGCGGCTGATTTCTCGGTGGAGGAAGCATCTGCTCTCTGGGTGGGGCAGACATCTGGTCTTAGTTCCTGATAATTTTTTGTTTTACTGGATATGCATCAGAGACTGGAGCAATGCCCTATACCCAGATCTTTCAGTTTTCATTGATGATGGCTATCAGCATAGACTCTTTGCTTGGGGGTCATCACATTCCTAAGGAATGCAAAAGAACAAAGTTATCAACTTATCAAGCTGGGAGGGGCCATAAAATCTACAAAGCATGTATAGTTCCTGGAGGGCTAGGTTAGTTAACCAGAGGTCGTTCAAAGTTACAATATGGTTTCTTTTCTAGAATATGGCTTCCCTTATATCAACCTTGTCGTGTCAGGTGGAGCGAGGAGGCATTTGGGCATTTGAAATTGTCCTGGTAAGAAATGATAGGGTCTGGACTAGTGAAGAATTCTATCCCTTTACTATCAGAGGCTAAGTTAATCTTAGAAATATTACTTTCTTTAATAATGAAGTGACAAACTCAGTCATTATTAAAGGCTTATAAAGTATATGTAAATAAGTCACATGGTTACTTCGAAATATAACTCATGACAGTGAAAAGATGTGGGAAGACAAATAAACCAACTTTCTAAGCATTAATATATCTTTAAATGTATGAAGCATTCAATTTATTTTGATATAATCAGTGGTGAAAGTAATGCCATCAAGCATTAGTAGAGGCTTTTAACTAGAATCATGTGCTATGTAAAGCTGTTGGACAGAGTTTAAAGGACTGGAATATTGGAGGATATAAAAAAATGGCAAATGCTCAGTTGCTTTTGTGAGAGATTTTAAATTAAAGCAGCTAACTCTTTAAAGCGTCACACAATGGGAGAATGAAAATGAAAGCTAATTAACCTCAAATCTTTTTTAGTTGTACAGCCTTGTAATAATCTTCCATGGAGTTCATGACCAGAGGATTAATTAGACCTTGAAAAGTATTTGGAGAAGGGGTCAAGGTGGGACCTAGAGCAGCCATGTGAAACTCAACTGGCCTGCCTAGGCATGTCTGAACCCGATGTCCACTTCTGATCCAGATTTAGAAATAGGTCTAAAATAAGGTCTTGTGTACACATATCTATGTTAAAAATACGTGTTTCTATGAATATAACCACATATATGTGTGTGTTATAATAACATGAAATAATATGTATTAATCATAATAGAAGATAGTTTTACAGCACGTTTCAAAAACCTTAAAATAGTCACACCCTTTAACCCCAAATTTCCATTTCTCCCAATTTATATTAAAGACGTTTTCAGAAACAAATGTGAGCATTTATTAATATACTGTTTATTGTAGTATTATTTATAATAGCAAAATATCCTAATAATCTTAATTTTCTTTTTTTAATTGAGGTATAATTGATATATAACATTCCATTAGTTTCAACATACAACATACAACATAATGATTCGATATTTGTATATACCACAAAATGATTACCACAATAAGTCTGGTTAACATCTGTCACCATTCATAGTTACAATTTTTTTCTTATGATGAGAACTTTTAAGATTTAGTTTCTTAGCAAACTTAAGATTTAGGTTCTCAATGCAGTATTATTAACTATACACACCGTGCTGTACATTACATTCACATGATTTATTTATTTGATAACTGGAAGTTTGTACCTTTTTATCCTTTCACACATTTTGCCCAACTCCCACCTGCTGCCTCTGGTAACCGCCAATCTGTTCTCTGTATCTATGAGTTCAGTTGTTTTTTTTTCTGTAATCTTAATTTTCAACGGTAGAGAAATGCTGAAATAAATGAATGTGTGCAGACATAAAAACTCATGCATCAGAAGAAATTTAACGGCACAGGTACAGAATAATTAGAGTATTTACATATAATCACATGTACCAATATAAGTACATAATCACATGATAAAATATATTTTCATAATTTATATGCATATTATATATGTATTGATAGAAAGACTAGTAAGAAATATACCAAAATATTTAGGTTATACCCCCTAAATGGTGACGTTATGTGTACTTTTTTTGTTTAGGCTATCAGAATTTTGCTTTCTTATAAAATAAAATCTTTTTTCTATTATGCTAAAAATATTGTTTCTAAATATCAACTTTGGGGTAAAACAGAGTCATGTTAGAAATGAGTTCAAAGAAGTGTTATAAACATAGGAAATACATTTTTAATGTACCCTAAAACTAAGCTCTTAAAGTTCATTAACTGAGGGAAATCAGCAAGCTCATTACATTTCCTTAAGCTGCAAAGTGTATAAGTCCAAGTCTCATTTCCTACTGTGCTCTTATTGAACTATTCTCTTTGATGTTCTTATTTAATATATCAATTTTCTTTTAATAAATTTGTGTACCCACCAACACATTTTCATACATTGGCACATCATATTTCTAACTCTAAATCTGAAATGAACACAGAGACCAGACCAGCCCAAGCAGGTAATTTGAGTCCCACATGGTGGCTCAAACGTCCCATTCCTAAGAATCTTTTGGAATGATTCCCATCGGCAGTGTATTGTACTATCACCTCATCAACCCCAGAAATTATGCTTGCTAATATTTTAAAACTATAAAATATGCTTATCGAAGTAATTTTGAAAAATGCAAATGCTTTTTCAAAAGATAAATATCTTCCCATCAAGAGACTAATCCTGCTATTATTTTGTCAAGAAAAGCACAGTAATTAAAGAAACCCAATGTGGCGACAACTTTGGATTTAATTTAAGAGTGTCTGAGGGTGTGAGGGAAGAAGGGAAAGAAAGAAAGAAGCAAGGAGAGAAGAAGGGAGGAAGGGAGAGAAAAGAAGCAGAAAGTAGAAGAGCCAGAGACCTCTTTGCTTGGTTGATGATTCAATGAACGACCTATCTTAGGATACAATATATTCTGGGATATAGATGTGTCTACCCCTCTCCCTAAGGGTCACATTGGCATGGATGATATTAAAAGGATCAGCATCCATGTCCCCAAGTTGCACATGACTTTTTTCCTAAGGAACCTGTTCTGTGGGTGCATGTCTTCTTTTCCCAACCTCTCTTTCACAATCATCTTCTGCCCATTTACAAAAGAAAGGTGTTCCTCTTGCTCATCCTGCCTCTAACTGCAGTCCTGGAGTATGCAAAATCTGGATTGGTCAACCAAAAGGACAATATGTAAGATTGGTGGCGACGTTGAGAATGTGTATGGCTCAGATGATCAAAAACTTTTTTTCTCAAGCTCAAATAGCTTCTAAATCTTTGTGAAATGGAAAATTAAAAAAAAATTTTATGATAGATAACTGTGAATTTTGGTATGCAACTCGTAATAAGATCAAATAATTATATGGCATTACTATAATACACTCCTTCTATTCCTGTTAATTGATCTGTATGAATAATGTTAATTATTTACAGCTATACAATTAACAATAGGAATAGAATTGATGTTGAACCTGGCTCCCATTATAGTAATAAGTAATATTTATCCACAGATGAATAAACTTGCTGGTCTTCATTTGTAAAACAGGATGCAGCAGTAGTGTCTACCTCAGAGTAGCTGGATTTCAATGGAGACCAGAAAATGTAGATACTAGTGGATCATGTTAAGGATTATGGAGTTTATCCTAAAGAATGTTTCAACCTAAATAGTAACACAATCCTCTTTACAATTTTTAAAGGACCAGCCTATTTACTTGAAGTATGAAGAAGACATTGGAGGGATTAGAAATGTTAGCGAGGAGGCCAATTAAGAGGTTGTCACATCAGTACAGGTGAGAGAATTATTATTGCTTGCACTAGGACCTTGGTAATAGAGAAGGAGATAAATAAATAGATTAAAGAGGAGTTGACAGGGCAAAATGTCAGAATTTATTGATGAGTGTAAATGACAGTGTTGTATGGACACCCAGATTTTTGACCTCAACAGTTGGATCGGTGGCTGTGCTAAATAATAAGAGAGGGAACACTGAGGGAGAATCAGGAGAATCAGGTTCAACAGTGAAGATCATGATGATGCTTTTGAATAGGTTGAGTCAAACCAGCTTTGGAACATGGGAGCATATATACAGCCTTTGGTTGTACCAGTCTGGAGTTCAGACAAGATGTTCTGAAGCTATGTATGCTGATGGGAAAGTCATTTTTTAGTAGGATGCTCCAATGGTTTCTACTTTCTCTGAGGGAAAAATCAAAGCCATCTGCATGATGGAGGGTGGAGGGAAAGAGCCTAAAGAGGACAGTCTGAGGAGAGTGCATAAGTTTGGAAATAGTTATTGGGTAGTGTGGGCGAGCACATTATCTAGGGTAACAGTGTGCTCAAAGTCATTGGCAACCCTCAACCTGCATTCGGAGGAAGGCTATAAACCAAAATATTTTAATGGAGGTTGGCACCTATTCCTGGGGAACATAGAGAGCTCACTTTATTAACTATTGTTGCATTTTTGAGATTCTAGGAGGCCTCCTTGGTTGAGCAGTTAAAACAAAAAAAGATCTCCTCATTATTAGCTGACACTTACTAATAGAAGATACAGGTTTATACCTGAATACTCTCAATATGGGTCTATACCTGAATCGCACTCCCCCACCAAAAATATAATAAACTTTGTGTTTGTGAATGAAAGTGAAGCATGAATTCCTGGAATTAAAACAAACAAAAATATGATACCATCTGGGAAGTCAAAACTATTATAAATTGATATATGTGTGTGGGAAGTGATGATATTTGGAAGTAGGAGAGGGGATGTCAACAGTCTGGGCAAAGGGACTTGCAATCATAGCAATTGGAAGAAAGATTGGACAGGAGCTTTGGAGTTCTATTCTTATCTCTTGATGTTGCCTTGAGAGGATAATTGCCTTCCCACATTATGGAAATCTCAGCAAGAGGTCAGGATGCCCAATGCTACTGAGTAAAATTTATAGACGCATAAGAACATTAATATAAGGAGCTGATATAAAACATACTAGACTGAATGGCTTCCCTTCTGTGACTGTTCCTCTTAATCTTCTCACTCTTTGCATCTCAAAGATAATGGAAAAAAGTAAAGGAGACTCTCTCCTCTCTCAAGGCAGGCCCAGGAAGCTGACCGAAGACTTTGAAATCTGTGTCGAGAAGTGCCTAGAAAAAAAGCAAAGGAAACAGGTAGAGAAATAAAATGAACTGCATTGCAGCTGCTACAGCAATATCAACCAGACCCACAAGGAATTCTAGAGTTGGGGAGGCCTTTCAGAGGTATCTCTAATTGAGACCAGGGAGCCAGGCCTTCGAACACTACAGTGACCAGTCATTGGAAGCCAATCACCAGGAACAGAGGAAAAGGCAGGGCATCTCCCTTAGGATGAGAGAAGTTTCTGGAGAAGGATGTAGGCAGGACTGCCAGTAGCTAGGAAAATAAGTGCCACAAAACTGAGAGGGAACATGAGCAGCATCCCAAAATAACTACTACCACTTCCTTCCAGGTCAGTCCTTTCAAAGAAATTCAAGGTAAATATTTGGCCAGAATAGTTGCCTGGTGATAAAGCAACAAAAGAGCTGTCCTTAATGGATGAACTTTCTACCCTGGAGCTACTTAGTTCCTTTTCTCTCTGTCTCTGTCTCTCTTTCTCTCTCTCTCTCCCCCCAGTCCTCCCTTAAATTTATCCTTAGAGGGGCTGGCCCTGTGACCGAGTGGTTAAGTCCATGCGCTCTGCTGCAGGCAGCCTAGTGTTTTGTTGGTTCGAATCCTGGGTGCGGACATGGCACTGTGCATCAAGCCACGCTGAGGCAGCATCCCACATGCCACAACTAGAAGGACCCACACTATGTACGGGGGGCTTTGGGGAGAAAAAGGAAAAAAGTAAAATCTTTAAAAAAAAAATTTATCCTTAAAGATGCAAATTAGGGGTGGCCTTCTTATCTTCCTGAATACACATTAACAGACTGGGTAGATAATACCCCCAGGAGATATGAGTTCACAGGTCAAATTAATTAGACTGAAGGTCAGCAAATTCTGTAAAACAGCAGACAGTAAATATTTAGACCTTGCAGGACTGTCTTTCCCAGCTACTCAACTGCTGTGTGCATGAAATCAGCCACAGACAATACATAAACAAATAGATGTTACTGTGTTCCAATAAAACTTTATTTGTAAATACAGATAGTGGCCTATGAACTATAATTTGCCAACTCCTGAACTAAATATCTGAAAAAGATACTTCCAATAAGAGAAAGAAAACAGAATCATACACCATACACCGTCTAAAGCACAACTATTGGAACAGATGGTCCAAAGTTTTTTTATGAGATACAAACTATTCTCAAGACATAATGGAAAATATTGGTAATATGAATCAAAAACAAGAACTCATAAGAAGCAAAAGTTTACATATTAGATATGAGTTAAATAAGAGTTTAAATCAGGCCAGCCCAGTGGCACAGTTGTTAAGTTCGCACGTTCTGCTTCAGCGGTCCGGGGTTGGCCAGTTCAGATCCCAGGTGTATACCTAGACACCACTTGTCAAACCATGCTGTGGCAGGCATCCCACACATAAAGTAGAGGAAAATGGCCACGGATGTTAGCTCAGGGCCAGTGTTCCTCAGCAAAAAAGAGGAGGACTGGGGCTGGCCCCATGGCCTAGTGTTTAGGTTCACGTGCTCTGCTGCAGGTGGCCCAGGGTTTCACCGGTTCGAATCCTGGGCGCGGACATGGCACCGCTCATTGAACCACACTGAGGTGGCATCCCACATGCCACAACTAGAAGGACCCACAACTAACAATATACAACTATGTACTGGGGGGCTTTGGGGAGAAAAAGGAAAAAATAAAATCTTAAAAAAAAAAAAAAAAGAGGAGGATTGGTGGCAGATGTTAGCTAAGGGCTAATCTTTTTTCCAAAAAGAGTTTAAACAAAGACTCAATATGTGGAATAAGTAGCAGGATGAATATAGTCTAAGAATAAACTAGTACATGGGAATATCATATAATGAAAATCTCCTCAAAAGATAGAGAGAGGATAAAGAGAAATAAATTATACAAAGAAAAATAACAGATGTTACAGACAGTAGCAGGTGTGTCAATATCTTGGTAATAGAGTACCAGACAGAGGCGGGGGAAAAATCGCTGGTAAAAAGAAAATGTTTTAGGAAACAATGCCACATTTCCTGGAATTAAAGGAAGAAGAAAGACTTCAAATTAAAAGTCATTGTAGATTGCCAAGGAGGTAGGTAGGGAAAGCTCACACTTAGATATATAAAGAAATTTATGTAAATTAAAATGGGGGAAATTTCTAGCTTTCAAAAATAAACAACCAATAAAGTTACAAGAATCAGGTAAACAATACACTTCTTTAAAGAAATCAAAATGTATAAAATTGATAAGGCAAGATTTTTCACATGTTGAAGGAAAAGAGTGTTGAATATAAATTTTATGTGCAGCCAAATCGCCACTTAAATGTCAGTATAATAAAAATGTGCTAAACAATCAAACTCAAAAACCTTTTATAAAACAGCAAATAAAGGCAAGAATTTTTAAAAGAAGAAAGGAAAATAATAAGGAAAGGAACAGAGATAAAAAATACAATAACAATTGGCAGAAGTGATAAATCAAAATATTTGAAGAAATTGGTAAGATAGATTCTGGCAATCCAATCAAGAAAAATATAGAAAAGAAGACACAAATAAAAATATAAAATGAAAGAAGTGATTTACTAAACAATAGCAATTTTAAAATATAATAAAAGGGCATTGTGCTGAACAACTCGGTATTTGAAAGCCTAGAAGAAATAAATATATTTCTAGACTGTAAAATAACAAGATGGCACCAAAAAATTGAAAGCTTGAATGAGCAAATAGAATTAAGAAATTTTAAATGGGAATTAAAAAACAAATTTCTCCTTCCTCAGTACCTCAGGCTTAGATGGTTTTAGTCCTACAGAAAGTTCTAGAAAAGTTTAAACAATAATTAATTCTTATATTATACAAATCATAAATTCTGTCCAGTTTTTAATTTTCAATGATGATAGTGTAGCTCTGTTTCCACAACCAGGACATTTTATATAAGATAAGAAAATTCATTTAAGAGTGTAAATGCAAAATCCCAAATGGAACATTAGGTAACTGAATCTGATTGCATATGTTTAAAAAATCAAACTAGAATAGAACTTGTCCAAATAACACAAGACTCAATCAACGCCATAAAAGTCCACCAGTGTAATATACCAATTAGTAGACCGGCAGCCTTCTATATGATAGATAAAATTTAGTAATATGAAAAACAAACAAACATTCCCCAATCACTGGTTACTCTTTAACATAAAATATAATATAGCCAATGCAATAAAGAAAGCAAATGGGGAAATAAAAGAAGTGTAAAGCTTGTAAAAATTGTCACTTTGGCAGAAGTGATTTTCATTTACATAGAAAGCCAACGGAATCTATAGACAGACCATTTAAAACAAATAAGAAAATTCAACAAAGTGGTTTAATTCAAGATAAGTTTACAAAAATAAAGCTATCATTTTTACACTAAGAACATCTGCAAAATATCAAATATGACTGAATTATATTATTATGGTTTCATGTCAAGCATCTTGGAGAAGGTAATGTTGCCTGGGTCCCATGGTTTCCAAATTAACAAGTTTTTCTGATTAAAAAGCCGAAGTGTTTTTGCCATGTACAAAGAATTAAATTACAGCTTATGGAAGTGCATATTGTTTTAACATTTACCCAAATTGTCATTTTCAAACTTTTAAAATTACTAGGAAATGCGCCAGTCAAAGGGATTACTGTTAGTTTTGTCTTCATTATTTCACTTAAGTAGAAAGGATGAAGTTGTTGGAAAAGCAAGGAAAGGATACTTTCTACGAGGGCAAATACAGAGTGAGCAGGTATATAACACGTTAAAACTCTCTGTAATCTACTCTGTGCTTCCTTGTTTATGTTAAAAGTACTCTGTGATCCATATTTATGATAAAAGTAGTTACTTTTTCATGGCAGTCTCTTTCCAATTTAACCCCAATTGTGCCATGTACCTCTTTTGTGTTTTTATCCTCATCACCCAAGCAGTGTAAAATAATAAGCCCAAAGCCTTACGTATTACAATTTTGCTGCCATCCTTCACCAGGGAACGTGAAGAATCATCCGAAGAACCTTGTATACCTAAGGCAAAATCTGCATAATGGGGGCTGTCAGTGTATTTAGAAATTATTAGTTGGCACATCGATTTCCTTTGAAAGAAAACTAAGAGAAAGGAAAATGTGAGATCTAAAAAAAATTGAATTATATCAAAATTCCCAATATTTGAAAGAGTATGTTCCATTGCTGACATAGACAAATATCAGTACAATGGCTTTTAAGTCGTTGACTGCCAACAGATAGGAAGAAGAGAAGGGTCTATTATTCAGCTTCTAGTTTTATATTTTTTCTTTTTAGACAATCATATTGTACTCATCCCTCTCAAAGGATTTCCCATTTTAAGGCCCAATATTCCATACAAGAAGTACACAGATGTAAGAGCGTGTAAAGTTAAAAATAAGAAGTACGGAATCTGGTACAGCTGAGGGTAATTAGTAAAGAAACAAGTTTTTGCCAGAAATAAAAGGAAGTTGAGTAGACAGATTTTTCTTTAGCCAGGCTTTGGGAGATCCATGGAAAGAGAACATATTTACAGCCCCCACCCTTCTCTTCCATCTCAGAGAATCTGGCAAAAGAAACTCCATTATACAAAACATCTTGAAATCACCAAACAATAATACTCATAATTCAGTCGAGATCCTCTTAATGAAACAGGGTTGATTCTAATAACATTTGAGAAATCACTCATTTCTGAGACTCTATATATCTTTTCAAACCAATTCTGAAGCTTAAACTTGCCATTTGAAATTTCAGAGCAGTCATTCCAAATGACTACATCCTTTTTAATCTTTCATTTTCCGTACTTGAATGTTGGTGTCTGATAGTGTAAAGTTACTGTTTTAGAAATACTAACTACTTCAGTTAGTTTCCTATAGAAGCAAATCTTCTCCCAGGTTATGAATTTAATGAGACAATTATGCTTCCATAAAACTGAACTTATCAAGATTTCATCCAATTCAATAAATAGTGAGCAGCATCTGCTCCGAGTGAGGCAGATGGATATCAAGAATGTAGATCTTGTTAAGACTCAATTCCTGATCTTGAGCCTCTTGCAGTATAACAAGACACAGGCTGTACTTTTTCTTAATGACTAAAATGTTCCATGAGTTGGGAATGCTGTGCATTAGATGTTGTCTAGACTTTGTATTTATCCTCCAACGAGATATTTTACCAATTGGTGAAGTGAAAATATATCTAATTGTATATTTCCTTTCCATTGCCATTGAAAGAATGTGCAAACATTGAGGAAATTAATGTTAATGAAGATAACATTGAACATAATTGTGTATATATAAACCAGAATATTTTTAAAGATTTAGATGAGTCAAAAGAACTTATACCCAATCTTTCCATGAACGAGAAGAAACTGAGTTTGTTCTTGTGAAGCCATATTAGATGTATACAGGCTTGAATGTATTTTTCATCTAATCCATTTGCTACTCATTACATTGTCAATGTATATTAACCCAAATGTTGAAATTACATTAATTTATGATGCCTGGGTGAAAAGTTTGGTCTCTGTTTTTCCTTTAAAGCTCCAGCTCCATACCCTAGAGATTCAAACTTTAAAATTCACAAAGGACGTTCTCACAGGTTCACTAGAGGTTAATGAATAACTAGCGAGTCTGCACCGAAGTGTGAGGTAAGGAAACGTAAGTTTTTGTAATGTTTCCTTTTTGAATTTTTCTTTCTATCTTCACATCCTTCTCTTCCTATATACTGTTATCTCTCTTACTTCTAAACACTTCCTCTTCTTTTTGGATACATTTTTTTCCACTAATTTTTAATGTTGACATTAAGCCTAGATTGGAGACATGCTCTTTGCTTAATCTTCAAGTATCAGGAAAAGAATAAACAAAGATTTATATAATGTTGATTTAGTGAACTGCTTAGATGACCTCAGGGCAGTTAAACTTTGTACCCATTTCAATAATTTAACACAGGAGCTGAAACAATTGTCTAGTATTGTATCTACAATATTCCAGAACATTTGAAGAAATCATTTTAACATCCAATATCATGTTTACATATTTCTAAAGCATTTTTTTATATAGAACATCTTTGGTATGGTTTTGATAAAATTATCATCTTAGAAAGTTAAAAAAGAAGTCATTATTCACTCCTCTAGCAGTGATACTAGAAACTAGATTCCATTACATTCTACTTTCTTGAAAATATTAAAAAGAATATATCCATCTCATTAATATTCTTTGAGTAGACTTACGGAGATCTTAAAAATTAAACAAAGATTAGTTTAGAGCAATGGCACTTCTCTTCAACAAATATTTCAAAACTGTCTACTTTGTGTGAATAAACTTGAAAGGTTCCAAACCAAGATTCTAAAGTCTGAATTTGCTACTTTTTGGTAAATTAAATCGTGATTTAAGAACATTTAGTCCTTGATATATTTTATTTCCTCTAATCAAAACTAGAACAAAAGGTGTCTCTCATTCTAATTTCTAACAGAACCATAACTGACAAGTAACATTTATTCTATTTAAAGACCTTTCATAGAATAATCCAACATCAAATACTGCTTACTGTTGGGAAAATTTCTTCCTTTCTAATGCAGCAGTGTTCAGCTCTGACACATACATGGCAAAGACATCCAGGTTGCACAATGATCCAAACCCCTGCCAATTCCTCAGCCCAGGACTCCTGAAAACTTTACGTGCTCTCATGGAAGTTGGCTTCTACCATGCTCTTTAAAGCCACATAGTCCTGGCTGACTGCATTCCATCACTAAAGAACAGCTCTGACTCCAGGTAATCACTCACCACCCAGGTCTTTTATTATCACCATTTGTCCAAAACAGGGACCCTGTGTCCTTTTGGTCCCTCATTTTGTGAGGGATAAGTTTCAGATCAACACTGCTCCTAGCCTGTCACCCTCTTGGATCTTTAGCCTTTTTGCATGTTTCACCTTTCATCTGAAATTCCTATTTCTATTAGTCATGTTAAAGTGACTAATAGAATGTTTAAATTTCTTCAATGTAAATGACAGTTTACCTATAGCAATTATTAATGGTTAGGCACATTTCCTCATATTCTCTCACTTTTAAAGAATAGGAGTTGGTCATTGTTTATAATGAAATCTGGCTGTTCCCTTGGTAAAATAGGCCCAGGTCAATTTCTGGTCCATAGCTTGTAATAAACAAATGACAGTATAGTTGTATTATGATAGATTTTATCTTTTGAAGTTGGCGATAGTAAACAATTCTCTTTTAGGAGAAAGAGTTAAAACGTGAACTTCATGTACTCTACCCTAGTGAAATGTTGGCCAGAAATATTTCCCTACCCTTTATCCTGAGAGGCAGAGTCTAATTCCCCTCCCCTTGAACCTGAACTGTCCTTAATAACTGATTTTACAAATAGAATGCAGCACAAGTGACATTCTTAGACTTTTGAGTCTAGCTCGGAAGAATCCTCAAAGCTTCCACTAGATTTCTCAGAATGCTGTTTCTCAGATTTTTGAGATGCCATGTAAGGAGTTACACTACCTCGAGATCTGCAGCTGAAGAAACCACATAAAGAATCCTGAGCCTGCCTGAAGAGAGGTAGATACAGATGTCCAGCTAGTCTCAGCTCTTCCAGCCCTTAGGGATTTGAGTCATCCCAGCTGAGGCCCCAAACACTGGGGATCAGATGTAAGCTGTCTTTACTTAACCCTTCCCAAATTGCAGATTCACAAGCAAAATCCATGATTGTTATTATTTCAAGCTATTAACGTTTTATTTCTAGAGGAGGGAGTGTTGCACAGTAGTGGAAAACTGGACATCTTCTGTTATCAGCCATTGGTTCTCTGAGTTTGGAATCATGGAAGTTGTGGGAGAGTTTCTTTATCCCATCTCCCCCATGTAGTAATATGATCAGAGCCATCATGAAGCCAAACTGTAAAGCAGGTGATACTTGACTTTTATGTCTCCTGTCTCCAATGCCTAGTATATATTCTCCCACCTACTCTGAGGTTTAACAAGGACCTAATATTCCCCATGGGCTACTTCTTCTTCACTTTTCCAAGTAAATCCTGCACTCAGGAAATGTAATCTTAAATGTGTCTACTTTTATCCTTTTGTAGCTGTGACTGGTAATTCCTCCTTGGTTATTTCTTTTGGGATCAAGAAACCCCAAACTCCATTCCATAAACATCATTTGCTTCTCTTACCATCTCTGTATCAGTTCTGAAATACATTACG
The DNA here is from genome assembly GCF_021613505.1 of Equus quagga. Taxonomy (NCBI): domain Eukaryota; kingdom Metazoa; phylum Chordata; class Mammalia; order Perissodactyla; family Equidae; genus Equus; species Equus quagga. Next base: position 24,826,364 of record NC_060287.1, read on the forward strand.
CCCAGATAACTTTTGTTTATCCTACCCTTACCCATTCCATTCTCTACACTGCATCCAGGAGTCTTTCTGAAATGTAAATTCCATCACTAACCTCCTTCCCAACCCTCTCCTTCATACATCATACACCCTACCCCCCGCCATACACACATACAGTGTTCTTCAGAAAATAGCCTAAAACCTTTCAAATATTCTATGCAGTCCTAAAGAATTTGTCCCAGATTTCCTTGGCAGTCTTACTCTCTCACCATTACTCTAAACTCAACTGGTGTCCCAGGGCTGTGAAATACTCTTGGCTTCCCACACTTAATGCATGTATTCCCTTCTCCAGGTTTCTGCAAAGCTTTCTTTCATGGGTTTCTCCACTCCATAGAACTTACCAAATCTATTTGCCTTTCCTTATACTTTTTCACCTTCCAATTTTTCTCCTATCCCTCAGTAAAAACAACTCTTGCAATAAAGACTTCCTGGACTCTTCTCTCTTAATACTGATTATGTGATCTTTCTATTAAATTCCTTTTTCTTCTCCTCCCCACAGCCACAGAACATAGTTGTGTATCCTAGTCGTAAATCATTCTAGTTCTTCTATGTGGGATGCAACCACAGTATAGCTTGATGAGCTGTGCATAGGTCCGTTCCCAGGATCCAAACCAGCAAACCCAGGCCACTGAAGTGGACCGTGCAAACTTAACCACTCAGCCATGAGCCTGGTCCCTTGAACTGTGCTTTAACACAAAAGAAATACAATTTTAATATCAAGTGTTATTTATTTTTATTACATTACATTAATAATAGTATTACTATAGCTAGATCTTATCTTAAAGTGAAAGATTTCAGAATGGATTTTTGTAGGATTATCTGAACTTCCAAATTCTGTCCCTCTGCATAAAGTATGCAAAAATTTTCCAGCTTTATCATAAGTTCACATATTTTTTAAAAATTTCTGCAAATTATCCCCTCCCACCAACTTGTTTATTTATATAGTAGTATAGTCATTCCCTTTTAAGACAGTATAAGAATTATGCATAGCTGTTAAGAAATTAGTAAGATTTTTGGTGTTACTAGCATTTGTAGAGTCCTTGGTGATCATTGCTGAATTCCTTAAAATAGTAATCCAAAAGTCTGCTTCAGTAAAGTGACCCTTGCCTGTGGAAGTAAAGTAGGTCAGTTTTTATGATTGTTACCAAATTCTTTCCATTTCATTTAGTCACTCTACCATCAGAAACAACTTGTCAAAACACAGGAGTACCTGCTGACACAATGCTTTTTTATCTGTAGATTCATGTATAAACTGGTACGTCTGCTTTATCATTTTATATTAAAAGAAAAATTAGTTCATTTCTAGGAACAATAGTATTTATGATTTCTAAAAAATGTTTATTTCTAAAATAACCTATTCAGTATGTTTCATGTTTAAAATATTAGATTACTGAAAAGATATTAAACTAGTGGAACGCTTGTTTAGAGGGAGATGGAGAGAGAACTTGGAAAGGTAGGTAGAGGAAGTAACTTGAACCAGGGAAGCCTACAAATGACCTTGGAATTGGAAGTGTTCCTCAGAGGATCTTGACAGGGCTTGCAAAGACCTGCGGGTGAAAGAGGAAAGCATTTAAAACCAAAAATTTTTGGCATGGCTGTTGGCAAAGACTTGAACAAGATAGGTCTATTCCAGAAAAAGATGATACCAGCCTCCATGGCCGGCCAAAAAAATGGACACAGATATAGACATTGGCTTAGAGAATAAGTGCTACAACAAAGCCAAGTTTCATCAGAGTTGGTGACTCCATTTAAATTTGGCTATTGAATATGCTCTTGACAAATGAAAGAGAATATTAGGTATATAAAAAAATAAAATAGATCTGAATTGATGCAACATTTCCCTAAGAGTTGGTCCATACCTGCAGAGAAGACTGCCAATCAGATCTGTTAGGAACTTAAATCCTTCTTAAGCCCAAAGAACTGAATTTTAAGTCACTCTTGAACTATACGCTGGAACAACATGATCAAGCATTCAGCAGGCAAAATTAGGATGAGAGAAATGAAACAAGACAAGATGCTTATAACTCATCTCTCAATATAATTAATTGTTGATTACTCTATGATAAGAAAATGGTACTGTGTTAATCTGTATTCCTTTTCCTTTTCCTTATATCCTTGGTAGGAATTTATTTTGAAAAAGTTATTCACAACTTTCTCCTAGGTATTAGGAAGTCATTGTGGCCAGAAGTTATAGGGGCCAAAGAAATTCTCATTCTTGAGGCCAGAAAAACCTGTAAACTGAGCAAGATATGTGTAAATACAGTATTTGAGAAATAGATCTAGGAGTGGATGGTTATTCTTTTCTACTTGTTGTCCACCTATTATGGTATATGTCAACCTGATAGGATGGTATATGTCATTCAAACCTACTATATATCAAACTACAACGAATGGCACTGTGAATATAACTGATTCTTCATCTAATTTTGTCTTTAACATAAATTTCTACAAATGGAACTGCAGAATTAGGCCATATAAACATTTGTATTGCTTTTGAGACTCACACACCCTGTGCCAACCATGTTGTTGGTCATATAGTAAGCCTTCAACAAGTATTTGTGGAATGAATAACTGAATGGTGCAAATTAGTTGTAATTTTGTGTCAATTACACAGCATACTCACTTTCATTAGTACTAGTAGCCCAATAATAAGTATTTCAAATTCCACATGTCCAAGACTGATTCCAATTTCTTTTAACCTTAATATTATCCTCCTGTAGCCCTTCCTGTCTCAATTATCAACAGCTTTATCCTTCCAACTCCTCTGCCTTCAAAATACATTTATCTGGATCCAATGCCTTTTCACCACTTCCACTGTTACCACTTGGTCCAAATCTCCACCATCTTTCACTTAGATTATTGCCATGGTTTCTTGACGTGCTTTGGCTTCCACCTTATGCCACCTACTCTTGGCAAAACCATCCAGAGTGACCTTCAAAAATCCAAGTCAGATCATGACTTTCCTCTCTTCTAATCCTTCATTGGCTACCTTACAATGGCTTTCATGCCCTAAATGAAAGCTAGAAGAGTATGAATGACATTATCAAATATCCAGCAAATGCAGTAGATAAGAGAAATGAAAAGAGGCTGGATGCTCTGTTTTAACTCAACTTCCCTCAATATAATTAGACTTGATTAAAATACAAGAAAATCATCCTCTGTTAACTTGGATTTTCTTTCTCTTTCTGCTCGATATATCTCCACCTACACCTTTGCTCACTCCTCTAGAGACACACTGGCTTATGCACCAGACCCTAACCGTGCCCGTTTATTTCCAACTCAAGCCTTTGAACTTGCTGTTTCCTTTTGCCTGTAAACATCCTCCTGATAATTACCCACAAGACTCATTCCTTCATTTCTTTCAGGACTTGACTCAAATGTTACCTCTAGAGAGGGCTTCTCTAACTTGACTATTGAAGTTTTCCCCATTTCTAGCATTACTTATCCTCTTTTATTACTGCTTTATTTTTTTCTATCATACTTATCACTGCCTATCATGTATATATTTTACTGATGTATTTTAATATGTTTCTCATGCTCATAGAAAATCAACTGCATAAGGCCAGGAGCATTTGTGAATTTTGTTAACTACTATCCTAGAACAATGCCTGACACCTTAGAGGTGCTCGATGAATATTTGTAAAATGAGTGAATGAACATCTGGAAAGCCTAATTGTTATCGCTTGTTCCATTGCTACATATAAAGCAATAGTAATTCCTTTGTTTCACCCAAAAATCTTCAGCAAAGCTGATGCTTCTTCCCAGGGAAGCACTTAAGGATTCCAGACTGACTAGCATAATCCTTTTCTTAGCATCTCCTCCTGCCTCATCACTTTCTCTTTTTCTCTCCTCCTCCCTATCTTTCCTCCTAATGAGATGACTTCTTAAATTCTACCCAACACAAGGTCGACAAAAATAAGTCAAACAAAGCTTTTCAGGTAACTAGTGTCTTCTACTATCCTGGAACTTCAGTTGTACTCTGTGGCCATTAAAAATAAAAAAGATGAAAGAAGAAACAAACACATTGGACAATCAGAAGAGCCTATTTGTTCACTGAGAAATTTCTACCATTTTCCATATCTTGTTTTATGATATTTAAAAAAAGAAGAAGAACATAGTAAAAGCTTGTTTTGGTGCTTCATTATATCATGGATTTAGTTAGACCATCCATCATATCATGTTCCCTGTGTGCTATAAATCTTATTGTATAACACAGTTCTTAATAGTGAAAAGTATTTTCCCATTGTAGACTTCTTTATATATTGGATATGCCACTGAGAATTTCCCCCATTCATGGCTCTTATCAGCACTGAGGATACAGTGTTGGTACACTGAGGATTTCTTGGTATTGCTGTATTTTTCTATCATCATACACCGTCAGGAAAGAGAGAAGATAAGGGACACTCTTAGTTGCTGAGTACTATAAGAAGGTGGTCTTTGGAAGCGCATATGCTTAAGAACTGTGAATTACCTCGATAGAACCCATTATATAGTAGATGGAATTTAAGATTGAACTCTTCACTGCAATTTCAACTGCTATAAAAAAAATGCCCCTGAATAATAATAATAATGATGGCAAATAATAGCAGTAATAATGATAGCAAACAGTAATAGATGACATTAAGTGAACACTTCTGTGTGCCATTGATCTAAGAATTTTATTTAGAATAACTCATTAGAGGAATAGTTCTTCAGAGGAACTGAATCCTAGGGGAATAAATGTCATCAAAT